>NC_057739.1:556342-560729 GCF_004010195.1 Chiloscyllium plagiosum
AGGAGTTGGGAGGTCCTGCTGTAACTGTATAAGACATTGGTTAGGCCACAGTTGGAATATTGCGTGCAATTCTGGTCTCCTTCCTATTGGAAAGACGTTGTGAAACTTGAAAGGGTTCAGAAAAGATTTACAAGGATGTTGCCGGGGTTGGAGTATTTGACCTACAGGGAGAGGCTGAACAGGCTGGGGCTGTTTTCCCTGGAGCATCGGAGGCTGAGGGGTGACCTTACAGAGGTTTACAAAATTATGAGGGGCATGGACAGGATAAATAGGAAAAGTCTTTTCCCTTGGGTCATGGAGTCCAGAACTCGAGGGAATAGGTTTAGGGTGAGAGGGGAAACATATAAAAGAGACCTACGGGCAACTTTTTCACGCAGAGGGTGGTACGTGTATGGAATGAGCTGCCAGAGGAAATGGTGGAGACTGGTACAATTGCAACATTTAAGAGGCATTTGGATGGGTATATGAATAGGAAGGGTTTGGAGGGATATGGGCCGGGTGCTGACAGGTGGGACTAGATTGGGTTGGGATATCTGATCGGCATTGACAGGTTGGACCGAAGGGTCTGTTTCCACGGCATTGACAGGTTGGACCGAAGGGTCTGTTTCCATGCTGTACATCTCTATGACTCTATAAATGTTCCAAGCAAAGTTAAATACAGCATTCACAAGGTTCAATGATATCAATCAAATTACTTTTAGTTTATTACAATGACCTCGGTGAGTTTGTAGCAAATAGAATTTAAAAAGCGAACTGCACAGCTTTTACACGTAATTTAACTTAATGCTGTCCGTTGTTTCAGAATTATCTTCGAGCTGAGCAAGATCACCTGCTCTTGTTTCTCCCCAGATATTTCTTCACGTTGTAAATGTTAAAAGGGCGTGTTGCTTCATTGCCGAAACATTCCTCAGGGAAGATCGTTTCTTTATCCACAGAAACTGGTATTTTCCAGTAAAGTCAGATTTGCTCAACGTTGCTATTTGGCCGTGAGCAGATAGGTGTGTTCCGAACTCACAGCCTCGGCATTGCACACGCCTCCATACTGACATATAAGTATTAAGCACTGATCGATTGCGCCACAGGAGCCGTATATTCAGGAGCTTCCTCAATATTCTGAGTTATACCTCAACGGTTGGCAAATTGGCTGTGGTGTGAGATTTTCTGATTGTCTTCACCATTGGTTCCTAACTTATTTAAGGATGATGCTTTACGACACAGTGTTAAACTGGATTGATATTGAAAAATGCATTTTCAATATTTTCCTCGACTGTCCTCTTGAGCCATTGATGTCTTTAGTCTGCAGAAACCTGCGAATCTCATTCTTGGACAGACTCAATGACTGACCACCACCGTGTCGGGGCACCGAGGTCCAGAGGTTCACCTCGCTCTGAATTATGGAATCTAGAGTCCAAGAGATGTACAACACCGAAACAGACCCTTCGATTCAATTTGTCCATACCAACCAGATATCCTAAGCTAATCTAGTCCATTTGCCAGCACATGGCCCATATCCCTCTCAACCCTTCCTATTCATATGCGAATCGGTTCAGAAGGATGGGCAAGAATGTTGCCAGGTTTAGAGGCTGAATAGGCTGGGGCTGTTTTCCCTCGAGCATCAGAGGCTGAATGGTGACCTTATGGAAGTGACATTATGAGGCTTATAAAATCAGGAGTGGCATGGATAAGGTCAATAGACAAGGTCTTTTCCCTGGGGAAGCTGTGCAGAACTAAAGGGCATAGTTTTAGGATTAGATGGGAAAATTTAAAGGGCACTTAACGGCAACTTTTTAACGCAGAAGGTGGTGTGGTTAAGGAATGAGCTGCCAGATGAACTTGTGGAGGCTGATACAATTCCAGCATTTAAAAGGCATTGTAAGTCCTGCTGGGATTTGCTTTTCCAAAATGCAGTACCTCACATTTATCTAAATTAAACTCGGTCTGAAACTCCTCAGTTCATTGGCCCATCTGTTCAAGATCCGTTGGAATCTGAGATAACCTTCTTTGCTGCCGATTACACCTCCAGAGTCAAAGAGTCATAGAGATGTACAGTATGGAAACAGACCATGCCAACTCGTCCATGCCGACCAGATATCCCGACCCAATCTAGTCCCACCTACCTGCACCTGGTCCATATCCTTCCAATCCCCTCTGAATTATGGAATCATAGAGTCCGAGAGATGTACAACACCGAAACAGACCCTTCGATTCAATTCATCCACACTGAGCAGATATCCTAAGCTAATCTCGTCCATTTGCCAGCACATGGCCCATATCCCTCTCAACCCTTCCTATTCATATGCGTATGAAAAGATGGGCAAGAATGTTGGCACGTTCAGAGGCTTAATAGGCTGGGGCCAGAGCAGCGAGGAGAGGAGTGGTGAAGCGAGTTTTGCTGGGAAGGGTGAGTTTTCCCGCATTAAAAGGGACTCACAGCAGGGAGTCAGGCCTCTATTTGCTGAGAGGTGCAAGGGAGGAGCAAAGGACTTCTGGGAAGTCATATCGTTGTGTAGTTGAATTACCTGAAACACTAGTCGGGTAGTGCCTCCCACCCATCCTCCTCCTCTAACCAAAAAAAAGGACCTGTGCGCCAGATTGGTAAGGTAATGAGTTTATTTTTATTCCTTATTTTTAAACAGTCTTTTTAGGAATTTACAATAGTGGGAATGGAGGTGAGGGCAGTTGAATGTTCCTCCTGCAGAATGTGGGAGGTAAGGGTCACCACTAGTGTCCTTGCTGACTATATCTGCGGAAAGTGCACCCAACTCCAGCTCCTCAAAAACCGCGTTCGGGAACTGGAGCTAAAGCTGGATGAACTTCGGATCATTCGGGAGGCAGAGGGGGTTATTGAGAGGAATTACAGAGAGGTAGTCATTCCTCAGGTACAAGGAAAAGGCAGATGGGTTACAGTCAGGGGACGGAAAGGGAACCGGCAGATAGTGCAGGGAATCATGTGGCCATTCCCATAAACAATAAGTGTACCGTTTTGGATACAGTTGGGGAGAATGTCTTACCAGGAGAAAGCAGTGGGGCACAGGGCTCTGGAACAGAGTCTGTCCCTGCTGTTCAGAAGGGAAGGGGGACGAGGAGCAGAGCAGCTGTCATTGGGGGACTCCATAGTTAGAGGGACAGATAGGAGGTTCTGTGGGGACGAGAGAGACTTAAGGTTGGTGTGTTGCCTCCCAGGTGCCAGGGTTCGTGATGTTTCTGATTGTGTTTTTGGGATCCATAAGGGGGAGGGGGAGCAGCCCCAAGTCGTGTTCCACATAGGCACCAACGACATAGGTAAGAAGAGAGATGGGGATTTAAGGCAGAAATTCAGGGAGCTAGGATGGAAGCTTAGAGCTAGAACGAACACAGTTATTGTCTCTGGTTTGTTGCCCGTGCCACGTGCTAGTGAGGCGAGGAACAGGGAGAGAGTAAAGTTCAACACGTGGCTACAGGGATAGTGCAGGAGGGAGGGTTTTGGATTCTTGGATAATTGGGGCTCTTTCTGGCGGAAGGTGGGATGTCTACAAGCAGGATGGTCTTCATCTGAACCAGAGGGGTACCAATATCCTGGGTGTGGGGGGGGGGGGTGGAGTTCGCTAAGGCTATTGGAGTGGGTTTAAACTAATCCAGCAGGGGGATGGGAACCAAAATTGTAATTCAAGCATAGAAATGGTTGAGAGTAGGGAGGTCCAAAATCAAGTTTCAGGGACACAAGATGGCACCGGCAAGCAAGAAGTTGGTTTGAAGTGTGTCTACCTCAATGCCAGGCGCATCCGGAATAAGGTGGGTGAACTTGCAGCATGGATTGGCACCTGGGACTTCGATGTTGTGGTCATTTTGGAGACATTGATAGAGCAGGGACAGGAATGGTTGTTGCAGGTTCCAGGATTTAGATGTTTCAGTAAGAACAGAGAAGATGGTAAAAGAGGGGGAGGTGTGGCATTGTTGGTCAAGGACAGCATTATAGTTGCAGAAAGGATGTTTGGGGACTCATCAACTGAGGTAGTATGGGCTGAGATCAGAAACAGGAAAGGAGAGGTCACGCTGTTGGGAGTTTTCTATAGGTCTCCGAATAGTTCCAGAGATGTAGAGTGAAGGATAGCCAAGATGATTCTTGATAGGAGTGAGCGAGACAGGGTATTTGTCATGGGGGACTTGAACTTTCCAAATATTGACTGGGAACACTATCGTTCGAGTACTAAAGATGGGTCAGTTTTTGTCCAGTGTTTTCCTGACACAGTATGTAGACAGGCCAACAAGGGGCGAATCTACATTAAATTTGGTACTGGGTAATGAGCCCGGCCAGGTGTTAGACTTGGAAGTAGGTGAGCACTTTGGTATTAGCAATTCTGTTATGTTTACTTTAGTGATAGAAAGGGATAGGTGTATACCACTGGAC
>NC_057739.1:561229-563160 GCF_004010195.1 Chiloscyllium plagiosum
ACAATCCCAGACCCGGCCAATGCGGAAGAGGGTTCCTGACCAGGCCAGTGCAGGAGTGAGTCCCAGACCAGGCCAGTGCGGGAGTGTGTCCCAGACCAGACCAGTGCGTGAGTGAGTCCCATACCAGACCAGGGCGGGAGTGAGTTCCAGACCAGGCCAGTGCGGGAGTGAGTCGCAGACCAGGCCAGTGCGGGAGTGAGTCGCAGACCAGGCCAGTGCGGGACTGAGTTCCAGACAAGGCCAGGGCGTGAGTGAGTTCCAGACCAGGCCAGTGGGGAAGTGTGTCCCAGACCTGGCCAGTGCTGGAGTGAGTCCCAGACCAGGCCATGCAGGAGTCAGTCCCAGACCAGGCCAGTGCGGGAGCGTGTCCCAGCCCAGCCCAGTGCGGGAGTGAGTCCCAGACAAGGCCAGTGTGGCAGTGTGTCCCAGACCAGGCCAGTGCTGGAGTGAGTCCCAGACCAAGACAGTGCGCGAGTGTGTCCCAGAGCAGGCCAACACAGGAGTGTGTCCCATACCAGGCCAGGCCAGTTCGGGAGTGAGTCCCAGACCAGTCCAGTGCGGGAGTGTGTCTCAGACAAGGCCAGTGCAGGAGTGAGTCCCAGACCAGGCTTGGGCGGGAATGAGTCCCAGACCAGGCCATTGCAGGAGTGTGTCCCAGACCCGGCCAGTGCAGGAATGTGTCCCAGACCAGGCCAGTGCAGGAGTGATTCCCAGACCAGGCCAGTGCGGGAGTGAGTCCCAGAGCAGGCCAGTGAAGCGGTGAGTCCCTGTCCAGGCCAGTGCAGGAGTGTGTCCCAGACCAGGCAGTGAACGAGTGAGTCCCAGACCAGTCCAGTGCGGGAGCGTGTCCCAGACAAGGCCAATGCGGGTGTGAGTTCCAGACCAGGCCAGGGCGGGATTCAGTCCCAGATAAGGCCAGTGTGGGACTGAGTCCCAGAACAGGCCTGTGTGGGGGTGAGTCACAGAACAGGCCAGTGCGGGAGTGAGATCCAGACCAGGCCAGTGCGGGATTGTCTCCCAAACCAGACAAGTAAAGGAGTGAGTCACAGACCAGGCCAGTGAGGGAGTGTGTCCCAGACCAGGCCAGTGCGGTAGCGAGTACCAGACCAGGCTTGGGCGGGAGTGAGTCCCAGGCCCGGCCAGTGCATGAGCGTGTCCCAGATCCGGCCAGTGCAGGAGTGTGTCCCAAACCAGGCCAGTGTGGAATTGAGTCCCAGAACAGGCCAGTGCGGGAGTGAGTCCCAGAAAAGGACAGAGCGGGAGTGAGTCCCAGACCCGGCCAGTGCAGGAGTGTGTCCCAGACCAAGCCAGTGCAGGAGTGATTCCCAAACCAGGCCAATGTGGAAGTGAGTCCCATACCAGGCCAGGGCGGGATGGGGTCCCAGACCAGGCTAGTGCAGGAAAGAGTTGCAGACCAGGCCAGGGCGGGAGTGAGTCCCAGACCAGGCCCGTGCGGGAGTGTGTCCCAGACCAGGCCATTACGGGAGTGATTCCCAGAGCAGGCCAGTGCGGACATGAGTCCCAGACCAGGCCAGTGCGGGAGTGTGTCCCAGGCAAGGCCAGTGCGGAAGTGAGTCCCAGACCAGGCCAGTTTAGGAGTGAGTCCCAGACCAGGCCAGGCCGGGAGTGAGTCCCAGACCTGGCCAGTGTGGGAATGAGTCCCAGACCTGGCCAATGTGGGGGTGAGTCACAGACCAGGCCAGTGCACGGGTGAGTCCCATACCAGGCAAGGGCGGGACATGAGTCCCAGACCAGGCCAGTGCAGGAGTGAGTCCCAGAGCAGGCCAGTGCGGGAGTGTGTCCCACACCAGGCCAGTGCAGGACTGATTCCCAGACCAGGCGAATGTGGGAGTGATTCCCATACCAGGCAAGAGCGGGAGTGAGTCCCAGACCAGGCCCGTGCGGGAGTGTGTCCCAGACCAGGCCAGTGC
>NC_057739.1:563374-565715 GCF_004010195.1 Chiloscyllium plagiosum
AGTGCAGGAGTGAGTCCCAGACCAGGCCAGGCCGGGAGTGAGTCACAGACCAGGCCAGTGCGGGAGTGGGTCCCAGAGCAGGCCAGTGCAGGAGTGAATCCCAGAGCAGGCTAGGGCGGGACTGTGTTTCAGACCAGGCCAGTGCAGGAGTGAGTCCCAGATCAGACCAGGGCGGTAGTGTGTCCCACACCAGGCCAGTGTGGGAGTGAGTCCCAGACCACGCCAGTGCGGCAGGGATGTCCCGACTGGAGGCTGTTGCAGGGGCTGCCTGGTCCATGGGGAATGGAAGCGAGGCCTCAAGTTTTGAAGTCCAACATGGTCTGGATACATTGCTGGATTCCGTTCCGTGGGTATGTACTGGCACAGACTTGGTGAAAAGGAGTCAAATTTGAACACTTTTAACAAAGTTTTTCATTTTAGTCTGGGCTATTATTCATTATTCTTTCAACTCTGCAAGAAATACTGAAGTCTCTGTCACAAGGTACCCTGTACCTATAAATGCACCAAAGTGGTGACATTGTCAATTTCTCACTGGTCATATTCCAGCACAGGTGGCAAGAAAACTATTTCAGTTCCATTCAATTCATTCAGCCCTTCGAGTCTGCTAAGCAGGAACAGTTCGAAGCCAGTTTGAAGGTTTTGGTCTTCTCTGGGAAAATGTAGTTGACAAACCCAGGCTGGATCAGAGAGAACCCACTCATTCCTCTTTATGGCCATCCTGTCTCTGTAACTTCTGTTCCAGATGTTGGTCATTCTGCAAATCCAAATTCCCAGTGAATAAGCCCCCCATATGTCACCTCGGGTTAACTCAACCACATCTGCTGGTCTCCCTGAATGCAACATTTCACAGCAAGACATCAAGGAGGATAAAGTTACTTTCCAATAACAGAAGAAAAGAAGATAAGGAATAGGATCAGCTGTGTCCATTCAGCTGCTCAAGACTTCTCCGGCAATCAGTGAGGTTTTGGGTGTTCGACACCAGGGCACAACGCCACATTCATGCTAACTCCTTGTATCCTTCAACTCTCTGATGGGTCAAATCTACATCCATCTTCACAATCTCTCGGGTACGGAATTCCCCAAGTTCGTTGCGTAATATTCACCACCAGCAGCACTCACTCCCTGAAACAGCAACTTCCAAGGTGAAACACTGAAACTCCCTCTCTAATAACATTGTGGGTGCATCAGCTCCAACTGGTTTGTAGCTTCTCAATGGTAACTCATGGAGGGCAGTTACTGGCCAGACACATCACAATTTCAATAAAACATTGATGTAAAATACGAAGTTCCAATAATTCATGAACAATACAGTTTTTTGTTATTAATTTTACCAGCCCCTCTGTGTTTTTGAAGTTATGTGAGTCATTCGCAGAACTCAATTTAAGCAGAGAAAATTAGTGAAAGGAAATACCAACCGACAGCTCAGCTCACTGAGAATACAAGATTTTTTTTGAAGAGATAAAATATGGTCTCACTATTTGAAGGTTAATGAGCATCTCTGAGTGATGACCATCAGCTCCCAGGTCACACAGCCTCCTGGATCGATATCGCTGCACCTTCATGATCACGTGTTCAGAATTCGGTGTCTCTATCAGAAACTGACCTAATGGTATCCCTGCAAAGCAAGTACAGCAGGAGGTCACCACAATATTCGGAAAGGATCGCAGACACAGAAAGTAAATGCTGACCTTTCCAACGGCACTCACCTCAGGAAAAATAAAGAAATATTCATTTGGCCGGATGTGCTTTCAGTGAGGTTTACAATTGGACATCTCCCACCCTTTTCCCAAACCACTCAACTATCCTGAGCGCTGTTTTAACATTCCAATTTATAAGAATGTTATTGTTTTTCGACATCTACAAACAACATCAATGTAGACATTTGGATCAGGAATTAGCAATTTTCCCATCTGAATGGCCTCGTCCAGGCGATAAGATTGTGGCTGATCTGACAATGGCCTCATCCACACATTCCTGTATTTGTATTATCCTCTTAATGTGTCTCTTGAATCGATACTCTCTCTATAGCTACCTTAACAACATGCAATGGCTCATGTTCCAGAGCTCTGTGGGAAGAGGGTTCCACAAAAGCATGACCCTATGAGAGATTATAAATACTCTCTCGTCACCACCTTAACAATGATATTCTCCTGTTTGACTGTCCATCCACCAGCTGTGATCTCTGTCACAGTGGAGACTGGGGGCAATATTTTAGCATCTATTTCACAAATAAGCTGCTCAATGTCTGATGTCTTTATTTTATTTCGTGAATTTCATATTGGACCTGTCAGTATTTACAGCCTGTTTTGGGGACTTGGCTCAGTGTTCACAAGCTTTCCCT
>NC_057739.1:566350-573679 GCF_004010195.1 Chiloscyllium plagiosum
CAAATCTCTTTGAAATACCAAAGCAATAGACCCAGATTTACGGAGAACACGGACTACCGTCCAGTAGTTCACAATGTTACCTGTCTTCTGCAAATGGGTGGATTCTAAATACAGATAAGCAAGTGCAAAAAGCCAGAATTTCACTTGACTCTTTAAATTCTAATGTTCACTTAAACACGTAAGCGCCCATTGAGACAAACAAGCGCACACATACGCAGACCATTCAATTAGAAGTATAATATTGGATATGTCAGATATCTAATGCAGACTCTGGAGGTCCTGGAGAAACACAACCATTCTATGGCAATCTGAGGAGGTGGAACCAGAATTCATTGTTCGAGTCCAGTATAATTCTTCTTCAGAACAGCCATAACAGTCTACAATCATGAACTCTGTGTCCCCCTCAGCAGATGTGGCAAGTCCGCTGAATTTCTCGAGCACACATTTGTACAAGTTGTTTCACTGACGGTCTGTTGGTAAGGTCAAAAACAAATACAAAGGAAACTGTTCAATAACATTGGTCCCCAGGATACGACAGCGAGGTTCCTTTGGTCTCCAAAGTTCTTCACTTCTCTCGTCTTTGAGTGAAGGTTCTTTCACATCTTCGCAAGGGACACATAGCAGCTGGTTCACAAATGATAATGTCTCTGATTTATTTGATAAATACAAAAGCTTATCACAACTGATGGAGGAAAACACCTGGATTTCTTTAGCTACATCTGTACGGTTATGTTTATATATATCACAGTGAATGTCTCCTGCCTGCCACACTCTCTGCACCTTCACTTGATTTCTTGTTTCCTCCTGGATTGGAGAACAGCATGTGAGAATCTCCGACAGAATTTTCCTTTTTGCTGAGGGAAGTGTTTCTGGGAGGTTCCTCTATTGGAACTGTTAATTAGTAATAGTTACTGTATCCATTATTCTGTTCAGGTTTCCAATAGAATTGTTATTCTAAATTCCTCTTACTTTCTGAGTATTTTATCCATAGAGTTTAAATAAATGGTGTTTTGCTTCACGGTGAGTAGCTTGAACTGTCCCATTG
Source organism: Chiloscyllium plagiosum (assembly GCF_004010195.1). NCBI lineage: Eukaryota > Metazoa > Chordata > Chondrichthyes > Orectolobiformes > Hemiscylliidae > Chiloscyllium > Chiloscyllium plagiosum. The sequence goes on from NC_057739.1 coordinate 567,396, forward strand.
CAGCTGGAACAGACATTTTACTTTGGCCTTTAAAATAAGAAAATGTGAGGGTCTGGGTAACTTTCTTAAAATATTTTGGAGGGGCTCTGATCTGGACTATTACACTGGACACCTTCTCTTCCTGTGTAATCGGGTGAAGGGACTGAGTGGTTTTTCCCTTTTCTTTCCCAATAATTAAGATGGGCTGAATGGCTTCCTCATATTCCTGGGAACTGAGCTTGAGTTTCTGAATGAGCTCCTCTTTTACTGTGGAAACAACACTCTCCCCTTGTGCCCCTGTTCAATGTAATCTGTGTGCCTCTGGCTGAGTCTTTCTGATCTGTAACATTCTTGGTAACTATGCTCATAATCAAAACTTTTCACCATAATTCAGTAAACATGACAATAAATAAATCAAATATATCAAATCAAATGTGCAGTGTCTAGCAGTACCGTTACATGAACATTACCTACACATTCACAGAAGCAGCTTGAATGTTGTCCATGTCTTACTGCACATAGACACAGATTGGTTAAGGAGCTGAGGGAGTCACATTGATGTGAACATTGTGGGATCTTCAGTGACCATCCCCGCTTCTGTCTTATGATGGGATAAAGACATTGAAGAAGCACTGAAGATGTTTATGCTGAGGAAGAGATCCTGAAGATGTCCCACAGAAATATCCCAGACTGAGAGAATTGATAACCTTGAACCAGAAACAACTTCCTTTGTGCTTTAAGTCACTCCAACCAGTGGAGAGTTTTCAACTGATTACCATGAAGTGTAAGTTAGTTCCGCTCTGTGATACTATCCTATGTCAAATCCTTCCTTGATATCAGGACCAGTCACTCCTACTGAGCCTTTGTATTCCCCTCCTTTGTTCATATCAATAGGTCATGGTGTAGGGCAGGAAGTTTTTATTTTCAAACAGAGGCTAGTGAATGTCAGGAATGTGCTTTGTCTGAGAGTTTGAGGATCTAGATCACTAAAGTATTTAAAGAGGAGGTAGATGGATTTTGATCTGTCAGCATGTTTAGGGCGATGATGAATGAGGCATTAAAGAGGATTTGAGACAAAGAGTAGATCAGCCATGATCTTATTGTAGGCCAAGGCAGGCTTGAGGGTTGGGGGCTTCACCACCTGGTCCTGTTCCATTTTTACTCATATTCTGTTATTGGAAAGGTTGTGGGTGTTATTTTCCTGGAAGTTCTGGTATTGAATGTTGCAGTCAGGGAAACCAGAAGATTTTGTGATCCATCTCTGGGTGAGGTATGTCAACTGTATCCACAGTGAATCTGGGTCTACAACATGACCAACAAAAGAAGCACATGTTGCAGAGAGGGCAACCTCTGTAAAGAGGTATCAGGGACCTTTCTCATTCCCGAGTTGGGTTTTCCAGTGACATTATCCAAACTACCCCAAACCGTGAATGACTGTCTTGAGGTGGTGAATGGTTTCCTCAATTTCTGGGTGTCACGTTCTTGGAGTAAGTGGCCTTCAACTGCTCCTGTCAGCAGATTTGAAAGGCTGAATGAAACATAAGAACAGAGGACTGAGGAGCAGGAGTGGGTCATTAAATATTTTTATCCTACTCCACCAGGCACTAAATTTTAATTGATGAGGTTCTGGTCTCAGCCCCACTTTCATATCTATATCTGATTATCTGTGACTTATCTGTCTGTCAAATATTTAACTAAATCAGCTTTGAATAAATGTAAACAGAGAGGCATCAAAAACATATGGGGATGACAATTTCCACTTGAAAGGACTTTTCTGAATTTCTTCTTAATGCTCTCATAGATTCATTGAAACAGACACTTTGGTCCAACTTGTCCATGTGGACAAGGTATGCTAATCCAATTGTCCATTTTTTGAGAAGATTTGTATCTCAGGTCAAATTTCAGATTGTAGGTTTGCTCGCGGAGCTGGGAGGTTTGTTTTCAGATGTTTCGTCACCATACTAGGTAACATCATCAGTGAGCCTCCGGTGAAGGGCTGGTGGTATTCCCCACTTTCTAATCATGTGTCTTGGTCTATTAAAGTGGGTGATGTGGGCTACCATAATGACAAGGGGTCTGAGTCATCTGGTCGTCATTTCAGAGATGTATTTGATGTGCAGTAATGTAACTTGAGTTTCTGGGCGTGTTTTGACTGCATTGTTTAGGAATCGGTGGACTGTATTTAATTAGTTATCCATTCTTCTTGAGTACGCTGTATAGGTATTTTTCTTCTGCAGCTCTTAGTTTCTGAGTGCTGCAGTATGTTGTGGCCCATTTAAATAATGTCCTGATGCAGCTCCGTTTGTGGGTGTTGGGATAATTGCTTCTGTAGTTAAGTAGCTAAGTTCTGTGCGTGTTGCTTTCCTGTAGATGTTGGTCTGTCCTGCACAGCTGCAAAATGACCTCCCAACTCCTGGATTCCATGCTCTGAACGATGAAGACAGGCGTGTCAGACATGTTCTTCACCATCCCGTCGATCTGTGAAGCCATTTTCACGGAACTATGCATCTGCACCCCTTGGTCTCGTTTTTTCGACAGCACTCCTCAGGGCATTCCCATTAATTGTATAAGTCTTAGCCCTATTTAACTGAACAAAATGCAAACCCTAACATTTACTTAAATTAAACTCCTTCTGCCACTCCTCGGGCCAACTGGTCAAGGTCCCATTGTATGCTGAGATGACCTTCTTCATTGTCCAGGAAACTAACTAATTTGTAAATTTATGAACTATGCTTCTGATATTATCATGTAAATCATTTTTATAAATGATGAAAAGCAGTGGACCCAGCCCTGAGTCTTGTGGCACACGGCTGGTCAGTGGGTCCAATCTGAAAAGCAACCCTCCATCACCACTTTACCTCTCTGACCGTCAAGCCCATGTTGTATCCAATTGGCTTGTTGACCCTGGATCTTATGTGACCTCTAGTTGCTAATCTATCTGACATGCAGAACCTTGCCGAACGCCTTGCATCCATACAGAGAACCTCCACCAATCTACCTTCATCAATCTTCTCTGTGATCTCTTCAAAAAGTTCAATCCAGTTAGTGAGACAGGATTTCCCACGCACAAAGCGATGTTGGCTGTTCCTAAGCAACTCTTGTCCTTTCAAATGTGTGCAAATCTTATCTCTCAGAATCCCCTCCAACAACTTCCCCACTACTGACATCGGGTTCACCAGTCTATAGCTCCGTGGGGGTTCCAGTCACTGTTTCCTTTCCTAGTCCCAGTCCTCCATTGGTCGCAGCAAATTTGAAATGTGATCAGGTGGGTGATATGACCAACAATATAGATCTCAGACTGGGTCAGGGTCAGTGTTAGAACACGCCAGGCAGACATCTTTAATCTGCTAAATTAACAAGTTTATGACCAAAATAAATTTACTCAAACTGTAATGGTACGATGAATGACAGGCAGTTTGGAAATTGCAAATATATAATCGATATTTGCCTTTCTGAAAATACTGAGGAGCACACACACACAAGCACACTCATGTTTGATGACAAACAGAAATACAAACTCACTGCAGATTGTTAACTTGAAAGACCGATAGCCAAATATTAGCTGAACTCATGACAAGAGATGAATTCATGAGAGATTGTCCCAGATGTTATTTTGCTTCTGAAGTTATTCTGTTCACACAACCTGCTGGCAACAGGATTTCATCCTGGAACAGTTGGATTTTGCTGAATTCCCTTTTCTCCATGCAGTAGGGGAACTGTAATGATTCACTGTCAGGAATCCTCCACAGGTGGTAAAAATGACTAAGGGGTTTTTAGCTCGCATATGTTGCCGTGAGGAGGAACAAGGAAAGAGAGACTGGGCAACAGGCCATTGCTTCTTAGGCAGGTTCAATTTACTCCCTCTCTGAGCTGAGTTGTACAATAATGTTATCTGTCCCCAAACTAGCCCATGTGAGGTCTTCGTGAACATCGTCCAAACTGTATGACCCCATCACATTCCCTGCTCCATATAGATGCATCATTACTGCTGTCATACACAGAGTCATTTCCTGAGTGAAAAATGGACCCAATTGATTTGAAGATATGACTTGAAGCCTGTAATTAAAAAATAAAACGTTCAAAGTCTTCACTAAGGTGTGTTAAAATGAATGCATCATATCCTAAGTTTCTTCCCCAGTTTTCTTTTAGTCTATGCAAGGTGAAATATCCATCAGGTGTTTACTAGCTACACTCTCCTCAAGATCTTATACTGTCAATAAGAGCATCTCTCATTTTTAGGTCTAATCTGTTCGTCCTCCATAAATGTTGTGTTCATCCCAAGAATGAATAAAGACAAACATCTTTGAAAAATTTCAAAATCAGATCTAGAACGTAAATTGTTCATGACCTCACAGTGATCCCTGAGGGTTCCCACTTGTCACAGCTTTCCAAGCTGAAAGTCAGTATTTATTTCTCCTCTGTATTCCCTGTTAGCTAACCAGGGATCCCTGGTCCTGCGCAGAAACCTAGATAGGTTGCATGGCCACATCCTGTGCTGCCTAATGCACTGAAAGGACAGAATACTTCATTCTATTCCAGTGTAAATCCTCAGACGGGCAGAAAGGTGTCATTCTGTCTCATTGTAACAATCCTGACTGGTTGACTGGGCTCTTCCTTTACCTCTGTAATAGCTTTGAGCTGTTGAGTGAGAGGACAAACATGGGATATGACCTGCAGTTGGCTATTCAGCCCCTCGAGACTGCTGCTCAATTTGTAAAGAACATGGTTGATCTGATTGTGGCTGAATGTTCCTTTCCTGCTTATTCCCAATAAACACTGATTCCTTCATCTATCAAAGAGCAATCAAGCTCTGCCTAGAATATCTTTAATGACCCAATCTTCACTGTTCCCTGGGGAAGAGAACATAACAAACAGCACAATATTAAAGAGAAAAGAATATCCTTATCTCAATTTTGATTGGTGGACACCACATTTTATTTTGTGTGTGTTAGTCTCACAGCAAATCAGCTCCTCTGTTGAGTCATAAGGGCGCAACAAATAGGAACAGACATAGACCATTCTCCCCTTCAAATGCAATGATTCTGTTCAGTAATATATTTATTCATCTCAGCATCCACTATTCTCTTGGGAAGACATGTCTGATAACATAAGACCATAGAGCAGAAGAAATTAGATCAGAAATCGACCATTTGGCCAATCGTGCCTGCTCTGTTATCATGTGCCTGATGGACATGTTTCACAACAAAATTCTCGTGCATTCTCATCATATCCTTAATCCCCTTATTAATGAAAACTAATTTATCTCCGTTTTAAAGAAACAATTGTGTCTGTGTCTCTGCATTCCTGTATGTGTGTGTTTCTGCTGAATGGCAGGAGACAGGGTGCTCATGGAGGCTTGTTTTATCAGCCAGGGGGCCTGTGACCAGGCTTATTGTACAGGGATCGGTGCTGGATCTACTTCTGTTTGCCAGTTACATCAATGATTTAGGTGATAATATCGAAGTAAGTTTGCAGATGACGTAACAATTGATGGTACAATGGAGAGTGAAGAAGGTTATCGAAGATTACAAAGAGACCTTGATCAATTGGATCAATGAATCACTGACTGGTACAGCACAGAAACAGACCCTTCAATCCAATTCATCTGTGCCAACTAGCTATCCTAAGTTAATCTGGTTTAATTTGTCAACATTTGGACCATATCCCTCTCAACCTTTCCAATTCCTAGATCTAAACAGATATTTTTGAAATGTTGCCACTGTACCAGACTCCTCCACTACATCTGGCAACTAATTCCATACAAACTGCTCTCTGCATAACAAATATTGTTCCTTCAGCCCCATTTATGTCTTTCACCTCTCACATTAAGCAGATGCCCTCTATTTTTCAACTCCCGTATCCTATAAAAATGACTTTGGAATTTCAACCTATGAATGTCCCTCAGATTTTAGAAAAATCTATAAAGTCTCCACTCAATCTCTAATGCTCAAGGGAAAATAGTCCCAATCCATTCAGATTTTCCCCTAAGCTCAAACCCTCTAACCCCAGTGGCATCCATGTAAATCTTTTCTGCACCCTTTAAAGTTTAACAGTGTCTTTCCTAAAGCAGGAAGATCAGAATGGAACGCAGTATTCCAAAAGTGTCCAAGGAGAAAGTGAGGACTGCAGATGCTGGAGGTCAGAGCTGAACAATGTGTTGCTGGAAAAGCGCAGCAGGTCAGGCAGCATCAAAGGAGCAGGAGAATCGATGTTTCGGGCATAAGCCCTTGTTCAGGAATGAGGAGGGTGTGCCAAGCAGGCTAAGATAAAAGGTAGGGAGGAGGGTCTTGGGGGATGGGCAATGG
>NC_057739.1:573791-577657 GCF_004010195.1 Chiloscyllium plagiosum
TTCCCGACCTCTCCGCCCCCACCACTCCCCCCCCGGCCTATAACCCTCACCTTAACCTCCTTCCACCTATTATATTCCCCAATCCCCCTCCCCCAAGTCCCTCCTCCCTACCTTTTATCTTAGCCTGTTTGGCACACCCTCCTCATTCTCCTGCTTCTTTGATGCTGCCTGACCTGCTGCGCTTTTCCAGCAACACATTTTTCAGCTGTTCAGCTGTTGATGTCCTGTTTAGACGCATCATGTCATCCAAACATCTATTACCAATGCACTGAACAATAAAGACAAATGTTCCAAATGCCTTCATCACTACCTATTGACCTATGACTGCACCTTCAAGAATCTGTGAAACTGCACCACAATGGTTATCACTGCTGCCTCACAGCACCAGGGACCAGTGTTTGATTTCATCCGTAGCTGACTGTATGGAGTATGCACATTCTCCCCCTATCTGCCTGGGCTTTCTCCAGATGGTCCAGACAGTCTAAAGGTGTGCAGATTAGGTGGATTGTACATGCTAAATGACCAACGATGTGCAGGCGTGGTGGGTGAGCCATGGGAAATATATGGTTGCAGGGAAAGGGATAGGGGTGTGTCTGCTAGGATGCCCTTCCGTGGTTCAGTGTGGACTCCATGTGCTGAATGGTGTGTTTCCACTCTGTAGGGTTTTCTGTGAAGGTCTCTGTTTGACAGCACTCCCCAGGACTCTACCATTATGTCGATAAGTCCTGCCGTGATTTGCATTACCAAAATGCAACGCATCACATTTATCCAAAGTAAACTCCATCTGTCACTCCTCAGCCCATTGATCCATTTGATGCAGGCACCTTTCCATTCTTCTCTATATTCCTGTCTTTTTTCTGCTTGGGGATTCACCTTCCCAGGTCTTTGATAGATGAAGGTACCTGTCAGAGAGCAGATCCTTCTGCAAGCAGTCTTGTTGGTGCCAGCTGCTCTTTGCTGTCCTGGCTAACTGTTCAAAATGTTTGATATTTATAGCCTAAAACATCGGATCATTTCATTTTATCAAGCAAAATAGTAATATTCAAATTCAATTGGACTTTTGTATCTGGGACATCATTTACACTGATTGGGTGAATTCTGAATTTGTTTTTGTATCCTAGCATCAGAGTACCAGATATGTGTTTCAACCCAAATGTTACATTTTAAAAATGTTCAGCACACTTTGTGCTAACCAGAAATTTCAGCTCCCTTAACGGCACAGTACACCCATAACTCCATAACACCTTCCCAGTTCAGATAAAATGAACCAACATAATGAAAAGATGGCTTCATTTTTTTCTATTCTTTAAACACATTACCCAAACATACCAATAACTTTAATCTAAATCCACCTTAACTTCTTGCCATACGTAAAGCATTGGATAAATGCAAATCTTATCCTAACTTTATCAGTTAAATCTGCAGTAACACATCTACGATTACATACTTACAACCTGCAGCATGAGATCTTTAAATGAAAAGTCTCCAGCATAAGACTCCAATGAAATAGTCTCATATTTTTGTCTTTAAGACATGCCAAGAATGTAAGAAGATTATGATCCTCTTTCTCATCAAAATGTGGCAGAGTTTTGACATATTTGTATATATTCCTACCTTCTCTTTTAATCTCCATCCTGTTAACTTGACTTTGCTGACTAAGTTGCAAATTCTCAAGTTCAAATTCTCTTTTTTTTTGCTCAGCTAAGAATGTCCTCTCTCTTGCTTTTTCCTCTCTCTCTTCTCTCTCTTTCTCTCTCTCTTTCTTCTTTCTCTCTTTGCTCATCTAAGAACCTCCTCTCTCTCTTGTTTCTCTCTCTCTCTTTCTTTGTTTATCTTCGAACTCCATTTTCCTCAATTGTAATGTAAATGTTTCCACCTCTACTGCACTTGTCTGTTTCTTTCATACACTGAGGTGTTTGAGTAATTCCCTTTTGTCCTTGGGGAAACCCAACTCTAACTTCTTTGCTAATTCTAAAAGGATGAACTTTTTCTGTTCTACTGAACGTTCTTGACAAATTTAAGAATCTTCTTCAAATCCCAGAACCTCTTTAGGAATTTTAAGAGGCATTTCTCTCACTTTTAATTTACCCAAACACAAGTCACTGAAATTCAACAATGTGTCTCACCTAGGTTCAGCACACTTTGTGCTAGCCAGAAATTTCAGCTCCCTTAAAGATACAATACACCCACAACTTCATAACAGTTATATGGGGGAGGATTTAAACCCAAGTGGTAAGGAGATAGGAATCAGAGAATTCCAGATTGAAACAAAAGATAGGAAAGGAAATGGCAAATTAAGGCAGTGGGAAAAAAGGCTATCAAAGGATTTTCAATCTTTTAGGGGGTGGTGATTGGTGTTGTGAGAATGGAGTCAATGCAAAGCTGAGAACAGACACTGTCGCAAGGAAACTCAATGGAATCAGTCTCAGTGCATCCAAGAGGCGACAAGAGGCAGAAAACACTTGTGGAAGTTCGTCCTGGGCCTCCAAACCGTACTGATGACTTAGAAAATTGCAGAAAATTAAACATTCATACAACAAGGATGCGACAGTTATCATCATTTTAATGTACAGAAAGACTGACATATTACATTCATAATAATTCCTCAAGAACAAACCACGACAAGCAGACCAAACACAGCCTGAAACCCTAACCACCTTAGGGTGGTTTCAAAGAAGTTTCAGAAATGACAGCCAGACTCCTGAGACCCCTCGGAATCCTAGTAGCACACAAACCCACTAACACTCTCAAACAAAAACTAACAAACTTAAAAGACTCAGTACATTCCATGGACAAAACCAACGTCATCTACAAAATTCCATGCAAGGACTGCCACAAACACTATGTAGGACATACAGGAAGAAAGTTAGCCACCAGGATACATGAACACCAGCTAGCCACAAAAAGACACGACCCTCTCTCCCTCATAGCCCAACACACGGATGAAAAAAGCCACCATTTCGACTGGGACGACACATCTATCCTGGGACAGGCTAAGCAAAGGCATGCCAGAGAATTCCGAGAGGCCTGGCACTCCAACCACAACGCCATAAACAAACACAGATCTAGATACCATCTATCAACCCCTCAGAAAACGAACAGGAAATGACATCACCACAAAGCCCAGGAACCCCATCCAGGAGAAATATATAAATAGAAAGCAGGAGACAACAGCTTCGCTTCACTTGGAGGTCGCCACTGATGATGTTACCTAGCCAGGTAATGAAACGTCTGGATATCAAACCTACAGCTCAGCGAGTAAACCTACACCCTAAATCTAAACCTAAGCTACAAACCCTCACCTTGCAAAATTCATAATAATATTGTGACAATTAATTGTTGGAGTCTGTACATGATGGGTTTTTTTAACACCAGGATGCCGAACAACAACCCTGGGAACAGACTACCTTAGATTTGGGTTTGTGCCGCAGTAAGGGGTTAATTCATAATCTTGTTGGGACAGGTGGTAATGGGAAAGATGCCCATAATATATCAGAATTGTTCATTGGGATTGTAAGTGACGTAGTTCTGAACAAACCCATGATCATACATCTAAACAAAGGAAATTACAAACAAGTGAGGGGTGAGTTGGCTGTGCTACACTTGGAGACTACTCTAAAAGGCATGACAGAAAGGGCACAAATAGGAATAGGCACACAGGTGGCTAAGAAAAGAAATTGAGAATGAGACAAACCTCAAACAAGAACCGTATAAAGTTCAAAGTTTGTGAGAAGATTTGTAGCTCAGGTGCTCGTTGCTGTGGTTCTGTTCGCCGAGCTGGAAGTTTTTGTTGCAAACGTTTCATCCCCTGTCTAGGTGACATTCTCAGTGCTTGGGAAGCGCTTCTGTGGTGTTTCCTCCGGCAT
>NC_057739.1:578157-594223 GCF_004010195.1 Chiloscyllium plagiosum
TTTGTTCCACTCCTCAAAATCCCTGATACAGATTCGAACTAGTTGAGGATCCAGCACTGCTGACTGTGTGTCTCCATTAGTTACTTGCTGTCAAACGGAACAAGACTGACTTATCCCGAGTGTCTGCTTCCTGGTTGATCACCATGTCCTCTCCCATTCCTGTGTAGCACATTCAAAGGGCTGAATACAAACAACGTGCACCAGTCAGCAATTCAGCCCCTCGAGCCCAATCTGCCATTTTATACAATCATGTCTGGTGTCATCTTGGCCTCACTTCCTATTTCCTGCCCCCTCTCCATAATCCTTCATTTACTCAATGTCTCAGCTCCCACTGCACTCTGGGGTAGTTAAAGGGATGAATACATTTTTACCTGAGCTGACATTTCTTCACGACAGCAAATCAAACACAATATCGACTAAAAGACAGGAATTTTCCACCTCCCCACAAACTCCATTTGTCTTAATGGGACTGGGAGAGAGTAATTCATGATGGCAACCTTCTCATTCTCCATATGAGGAACTGGAAAGAAGTGATCTATGCCTCTCGAGTGATCGAGTGTATGGGATGTTCTAGAAACCATCTGTTCTTATGGATGTGTGTCCATGTGTTTGGGGAGGAAAGATTTCTTATGTTTTGCATCCCATTTTTGAAAGCAAACCAGTAATTACCATTTGTTTTTCAGCTCAGTTTACTGGACAAAAAAAATCTCTGAATACCGTAACACGTTTGAAAATATCACTCTGTCCTCAATCAAACTGGTAATGTTGCCTCCAGGCTGACGGATTAATTGTTTGTTTTCCTTCCCCACAGTTAATGTAGTGACGATCTACGTCCTGCTTTATAAAGATTGTGGATTATCTCAGTGTGTCAGACGTTACCTGGGGGCCATGGCAATGGCTGATCTACTGGTCATTATCCTTGATCTGATACTGAGACACATTCCCATTGTTTATCAGGAACAGTTTGATTTCTTATATTCCATCCCAGTGTGTAATATCCACGCCGTGCTACTTTATGCAGCCACTGACTGTTCTGTCTGGTTCACCGTCACTTTCACCTTTGATCGGTTTGTGGCCATTTGTTGCCAGAAGCTGAAAAGTAAATATTGCAGTGAGACAACAGCGGCTGTGGTTCTGGGAACAGTGACTGTGCTGAGCTGTTTAAAGAACATTTTCTGGTATTTTATGTTCACAGGTTGGTATCAGCTGATGCACTCCCCTTGGTTTTGTGATATAACAAACGGTGTTTATTACTCTCGTGTCTGGGTCTCAATCGAGTTCCTCCACCACATTCTAACCCCATGTGTCCCATTTCTCCTGATTTTGCTGCTCAATGTTCTCACCGGCAGACACATTTTAGTGACCAGCAGAGCTCGCAGGAGACTCCGGGCCTATGCTAATGGAGACGTTCAGTGTGACACAGAAATGCAGAATCGAAAAAAATCCATCATTTTACTGTTTGTGATCTCGGCCAATTTCATTCTATTATGGTCAATGTTAATGATGTACTCCATATATAACCGGATGTTTTGGTTTGGGTATCAGTCTGTGTATCTATATCCATTTGTGCAGGAATTGGGCTTCATGCTGCAGCTCCTCAGTTGCTGCACAAACACCGCGATTTATGCCGTGACCCAGACTAAGTTCAGACAGCATCTGAAGAATGTGCTGAAATATCCCATGACCCAAATTCATCAATCAATCAAATTCACTCTTTAACAATCTATTCAGGATTTTCTCATTTCAGTTCAATATTACGCGATGGAGAAGCCGGTCGCTCTGGTAACAGATTGAGAATAATGCTGGTTTGTCCAAACGTATCTCAAAGGAGGTTACAGGGAAATATTTCAATGCTTCTCTCAACTCAGGGGACTGTACTTAGATTAGATTACGTACAGTGTGGATACAGGCCCTTCGGCCCAACAAGTCCACACCGACCCGCCGAAGCACAACCCACCTATACATTTACCCTTTCACCTAACACTATGGGCAATTTAGTATAGCCAATTCACCTGAGCTGCACATCTTTGGACCATGGGAGGAAACCGGAGCACCCGGAGGAAACCCACACAGACACGCGGAGAATGTGCAAACTCCACAAAGTCAGTCGCCTGAGGCAGGAATTGAATCCGGGTCTCTGGCGCTGAGGCAGCAGTGCTAACCACTGTGCCACTGTGCCACCCACCTATTTAAAACTTCAATTTGTAAATAATTAAAATGTTAATTAATATGTGCCAAGCAGCAGTGCAAACTATGCTGTTTTTCGGTCTTTGTGTTGAAGAAGCTAAGCTGGAGAAAGCCAGACTCAATCTCAGGGATCCTCAGGGAAGGGGAGGGGACCAGGGTCAAGCTCAGTAGTTGGGTTTAAGTCTCTCTGTCCTTATTTTCCTCTCTGGGTCACCCACTCTGACCTGGCCATGGGCAGAATTCACCTCTCTCCCTCCACATTTCCCTCCCACACATTCACACAGTCTGTCTTTCTCATTCCCTCTCCATCATTTGCATTCTTTTTCAACGTACATCTCTCCCATGCTCTCCTTCACTCTCTCCTTCACTCGTATACAGTTCCTACAATCTTGCTCTCTCTCACTTCTCTCAGGCTCTCCACACCTTACGTTGTGAGGAAAATAGAGTGGGGGATGGGTTATATGCCATTGCAAGGGAATGGGTCCACAGGCTGTGGCTGGGAAAACACAATGGGTATGGATTCAAAGGCTCTTCACCCACGTCTTGATACAGACCTGCTACCACAGCCAAATCTCAGCCTGCTACCTCAGCGCCTGCTCAGGGAACCGCCTGAATCCCCATGGACTCCGGACTACATCAGACCATCAACGTTTGGACCTGAGCAGGACATCCACAGCAACTCTAAAGCAATAAGAAATGGTTCTCCCTCCAGATCATCCACTCCACACTCACAGCTGTGCACCGCCAGCTACTCTCCCCGGCCCCAGCCCGGCTCAGGGCCGCACTCTCCCTGCACTGTAGAATAAATTTTAAGAGTTTGTGTTCCTAATTCTGATCATTTTCATGGTTGTTAGCGACGGTGTGTAATGAAAGAACTAGAAAAACCAACTCAGAGATTAGAAATTGTTCAGTAAGTTAGAAATCAATTGTGAGAAGTTTATAAGGAGATTCCTTTCTTGAGGATCAGAGAATTATATAAAAACTGTTCTTTCATGTTTTTCCTTTCTGTCTTAACTCTGTCTCAGTCTTCCTCTGTTCATTGGACTACTTTCTCTCAATGAGTTCTGAAAATGTAAACTCATTAGAACTTGAAGGTTGCAAGTCCTCAATGCCTGACTTTGTAAAATGGAAATGCAGTAAACCCAGGTCTCCAACTGGTCTTGTAATGTTCACACACCAGTGTGTTCCCTTTATCCTGTTCACTATCCCATGGTGCAATGCATTGTCAAGGGAGGTGAAGCAGCGTCGAATGTTATTCAAGTACTAAAAGGAATATCACTTACACTGAAGCAGAATGATTGATCAATCTCTGAATATGCTTCAATTATGATGGAAACAATCAAATTAGTCATGAAATATCAACCTCCCGACTGGTCTCACAGTGGCCACCAGTTTTCTTTTCACCCGAGAACCTTGTGAACATCGAGCTCATTACCTCCAGGGTTTGGAAAGCTGCCCTGAGCTGTGCGTTCATGGATACAGTCATAGAATCATACAGTACCTACTGCAAGAAGGTATACACACACAGACACACAGACACAGACCCCACTGCAAAATATAAGTGGCCAGGCAAGTTGAAACTCTAGTTAAGAAGGCTTAGTGAATCCTTACGTCTGTACATAGAGGTATAGAGTGCAAAAGCAAGGAAATTGTGGGGTATATTGAAAATTATGTGAGTAAGTGACAGCATAACAAGGGTAAAAGTTACAAATGCTATTGCGAAGAGCAGGCTTGCAAGTGTGGTTGACACAAAAGGAATCAGTTCAAAGCAGACGGGAGCATACATGACACACAGACTGTTGCCTAGACCTTACTGTTAGAATGTGGGGAACAACTTGTGACTAAATAAATGAAAAAAAGAAAAAACACAATTAAAGATGTTGCGTCATCACACAAGTAGAAAGAAAGCTGGATATTTGAAATTTACGGACTCGTTCCTTATTTCTTTGCAACCCAACACACATCTCTCAGGTGAAGTTGCATTTCCCTTGGATTTGTTTAATCCAGTCTCCTGTCATTGCTGCTCACAATGCAGTTTCCTGCACATGACCAGACCAAACGGCTTTGAGGAATACTTCCACTTTGTCGGAATAACCTTGGACCTTCTCATTACAAGAACCTACCTCGCTCTCATGCCAACATCTCAGTCCTGGGCTGCTGCAAATGTTCCAATGAAGCACAACCCAAGCTCGAGTAACACCTCACCTGAAGGCCTTCATATCCAATTCGATAACTTCACAGCCTCACCCCATTATGACTGATCTCCCTTTTTCATATATTCTGCCTCATGGTGACCATATGACCTTGTCTTGCTTGTATCTTATTTATCTTGCACTCAACTAAGAGAACCCATTTCCAATTAAAAGCCCGTTTGCCTTTTGCACTGCATCTCCACAACCTGTTTCCCGTCACTCCTCCCCACCTCTGTCAAGTTATTACAAAGCCCATTTTCCAATCCTTTTCATTTCTAAAGAAGGGTCATTCTGGACTTGAAACACTATCTGTTTCTCTGTCTCCGCTGTTGCTGTTGGACCTGTTCAGTTTCTCTCGAGATGAATAGGTTCAATAAAACAGAGACCCGTGGACACTGGAAATCTGGAACAAGAACAAAAAATTGCTGGAGAGACTGGAAGCTCTGAAGAAGAGTCACTGAACCCGAAAGAATAACTCTGTTATCACTCCTCTGATGCTGACAGACCTGCAGATTTTTGATTTATTGTGAATAGTTGGGGCCCAGCACCACTCCCTGTTATATTATACCAGGCTTGAACTCCAAGATCACCATGGTTTCATTCCTACTCACTGTCTCCTGTCAGCGCTCCCATATGTTACCCCCATCCCATAACATTCAATTATGTAATATCTGCTTTGGACTTTATCAAAAATGTTTTGAAAATCTAAATGCATTGCTTCATTCCTTCTCCATAACATATCGACCAGTTTCTTTAATATGGGTTGCATTTCATAAATCGATATTGGCTTTATCTGTGCTCATTATTTCATTCCCAATAATTTCTCCAACACAATTTATTTATTAATTTCATTATATTCCATTTTTCTCAACAGACTTAAGTTTCCTAGTATTACTGGGAAGATTTTGTTGGTTTTGATTTCTTATATAAAGACAGGACTGAAGTAGTTGCTTCGTAGTTCTGCCATTTCCTTGTCCTCCATTCTTTGGTTTGAGACAGGAAGGAAACTGCACTTGCTTTCTCGAAACTTCCCCATTATCATACGTTTCTAAATTATTACAATTCACTCTTCTGGCCCTTCTGAATGTGATCTTCAAAAGCCCATCAATTCCTTGTCTTAAATTGTTCAATGATTGATCTTCCAAACTCATACAATCACAGAAGCATTGATTTTCTATGGTCAGATACACAGTATTATCTACAATTGTCCAACTGTCCAACAACGCATGAAGCCGTGAATGGTATGACATTCCAGTGCTCAGCGCTGAAAATGTGTTGCTGGAAAAGCGCAGCAGGTCAGGCAGCATCCAGGGAACAGGAGAATCGACGTTTCGGGCATAAGCCCTTCTTCAGGAATGAAGAAAGTGTGTCCAGCAGGCTAAGATAAAAGGTAGGGCGGACAGACTTGGGGGAGGGGCGTCGGAAACGCGATAGGTGGAAAGAGGTCAAGGTGAGGGTGATAGGTCAGACTGGGGTGGGGGATGGAGAGGTCAGGAAGAAGATTGCAGGTTAGGAATGCGGTACTGAGTTCGATGGATTTGACTGAGACAAGGTGGGGGGAGGGGAAAGGAGGAAACTGGTGAAATCCGAGTTCATCCCTTGTGGTTGGAGGGTTCCTAGGCGGAAGATGAGGCGCTCTTCCTCCAACCGTCGTATTGTTGTGGTCTGTCGATGGAGGAGTCCAAAGACCTGCATACCCTTGGTGGAATGGGAGGGGGAGTTGAAGTGTTGAGCCACAGGGTGGTTGGGTTGGTTGGTCCGGGTGTCCCAGAGGTGTTCTCTGAAACGCTCCGCAAGTAGGTGGCCTGTCTCCCCAATATAGAGGAGGCCCCATCGGGTGCAGAGGATGCAATAGATGATATGTGTGGAGGTGCAGGTGAATCTGTGGCGGATATGGAGGTTTCCTTAGGGGCCTTGGAGGGAGGTGAGGTGGGAGGTGTATCCGCAAGTCTTGCACCTCCTGCGGTTGCAGGGGAAAGTGCCGGGAGTGGAGGTTGGGTTGGTGGGGGGTGTGGATCTGACGGGGGAGATTGCGGTCCTTGAAGAAGGAGGCCATCTGGGTTGTACGTTTTTGGAACTGGTCCTCCTGGGAGCAGATGCGGCGGAGACGAAGGAATTGGGAGAATGGGATGGCGTTTTTACAGGGGGCAGGGTGGGAGGAGGTGTAGTCCAGGTCGCTGTGGGAGTCGGTCGGTTTGTAGTAGATGTCTGTGTTGATTCGGTCGCCTGAGATAGAAATAGAAAGGTCGAGGAAGGGGAGGGAGAAATCTGAGACTGTCCAGGTGAATTTGAGATCGGGGTGGAAGGTGTTGGTGAAGTGGATGAACTGTTCAACCTCCTCGTGGAGCACTTCGAATGCTCATCCAGATGCTTTTTTATGATTGTGAATTTACTCGTGACAACTAACCTCACAGGAAGTGCATTACAGACACCCAACATCCCCTGGGTGAAACAAATTCTTCAAATCCTCCCTGAACCTCAAACCCTTCACTTTAAATGGCCCTTTGACAAAAAGAAATTGCTGTTTTCTATTCACCCTGTCATTCCTTTTGTAACTAATGCTACTGAATCCCATCCCCTTCAGCGTTGTCTGCTTCCAAGCAAACAACCCGAGCTTATCCAGTCTCTATTCACAGTTTATACGCTCCATCCCAGGGACCATCCTGGTGAATCTCCTCTGCACCCCCTCCAGTGTAATCACATCCTTCCTGTATTGTGGTGACCAGAACTGCACACTATATTCCACCTTAGCCCAAACAAAGTGCTGCATATCATTTATAAACTAATCCTCGATCAAGAAAGGCAAGGCTTACTGTCCCCTATTCCTTCTTTACTAATCTATTACCATCTCCAGACACATTCATGGATCTGTGGAGAACATTCTTCTGAGCCTCCTCGTGTGCTGCCTGTCGAGTTCCTTCTTCCAAAGTACATCACCTCCTACTTCTCAGGGTAAGATTCCATCTGCCATTGTTCTGTCCATCTGAGTATTCCATCTGTCTCTTCCTGCAATGTAACACCTTCCTTCTCACTGCCAACCACGCAGCAAATCTTTATGTCAAACACAACCTTACTTATCACACTCCAACCACTCACTCAACATTCACATCTCCATCATTTATGAACACCACAAATAATAAGGGACACAGCACTAATCCCTATGATACATTGGGGACACTGGTCTCCAGTCACACAAACAGCCTTTTACCACTACCCTCTGTGTCCTGCCAGTGAGATACTGCTGAATGCAAATCGTCAAGTTACCCCTGTTCATCAATTCAATAAGTGTTGATTTGTAAAAGACCTTGCTGAAAAACCATATAACGACCACCCTCGAAAACCATCAATAAATTCCATTACGCAAGGCTTCCCTCTGATAGTCAGCATGACTCTATCTCTGAGGAGAAAGTGAGGTCTGCAGACGCCCTTCTTCAGGAATCAAAGAAATATTAGAAATATTAGAAATCTATTGATTTCTAATAGGCCCTAATCGTTCCCTGGTGACTCTTTTCCTGAAGAAGGGCATGTGCCCGAAACGTCGAATCTTCTGTTCCCTAGATGCTGCCTGACCTGCTGTGCTGTTCCAGCAATAAAGTTTCAGCTGACTCTATCTCTGATCAAACTTTGCCTCTCGAAATGGAGATTAATTTTCTCCTTCCTTATTTTCTCCAGTAGTTTCTCTAACTCTGATCTGACCCTCACTGATCGATGGTTCCCAGTGCTATCCCCATTACCCTTCCTGTAAAGTGGAACTACATTCCTTGCTCTCCAGTGCTCTGGCATGTCCCCCTGTGGCCAGATTCTAATTAAACATTTGGGTCAGGGGCATTCCTTCTTGTCTCAAATTGTAGACTAAGAAACAACTCACCCAGACCTGGGGATTTGTCCAATTTCATACCAGCCAAAACCATCAAACCCTTGCACCTTAAATCAATCTGTTCAAGAGCTTCACAGTCCAACTCCTCAAATTCTGTACTTGCATCCTCCTTCTCCCAAGGAAACCTCCAATGAAATATTCATGGAACAACCAATCGTCGCGACACAGATTAACACACAGATTGCCGCCTTGATTTCTAATAGGCCCTAATCGTTCCCTGGTGACTCTTTTCTGCTCGATGTACTTGCAGAATATCTTGGAATTCTCCCTAATCTTGCCTGCTCTCACCAGTCTCCCGAAACTTGCTTGCTCTCAATATGCCCCTTCTTTAGTCAGTCTCCATGGTGCATATGTTCTCAGCTTCACTTCAATAACATCGGATTCTTTGAAACTTTGGAGAACATACACCATGTTTCTTCATCAGACAATCTTGCCATCTGAGAGATTAATCTGGAGAATGTCCATTGCACTTCTTCTGTAGTCAATATATTCTTTCTTAATTTGGGACACCAATACTGTGCACGATAATCCCGACACAGTCTCACCAACACTGGTGCAGGATGTCTTTACTTCTATATTCCGATTAACTTTAATTGAAAGTAAACCCAACTTTTAACATTCCATTTGCACATGTTCCCCCAGTACCCTTCAGTTTAATTTTATTTGACACTCGCTGTATGAGGTCTTTAAATATCCTCCTGAATATCTAGCTATACCACATTCATTGCTTCTCCCTTGGCTGTGTCTACAAAAACACCTTCAAACAATTTTTTGAAAAAGTTTCTCAATTACAGTTTTCCTTTCATAAATATATTATCATTTTCTCCAATTTTGCTAATAATTTCTCAGTACCCAATATCACATTCTTAATGATAAATTCCAACAGATTCCTTGCTGTGGATGAGAAGTTAACTGCGTTAGAGTTCTCCTCTCTCCCTCTTCTTCCCTTCTTACATCATTGTATTTTATTCGGAACATTCCAGTTATCCAGAATAGCTTCCTGTCTTTGCACAATGTAAAGGAAAATAACACAGTGATCACTGATGCAATCAATATGTCTATGCTGCTTTTTCCGAATTTCTGGTGTGCATTACAACTACCTCATCACTGACATGAACGATTTTAAACTTCATTTCCAAAAGTCCCATGGTCATATGGTGTTTATGGGAAATTTTCGGGATCTTCCTCCATGAAGACAGATACAAAGTAACTCTTTAGTTTCGCTGTAATTTCTCTTTTCTCTACAATCAAGTAGCCTGTCCGCAAATTCACTGTTCCACATTGGACCTTGCTTTCATATACCTTTTCAAATATTGATATAAGCTTTTCGTCAGTCTTTATTTTTTAGTAGCTTGCATTTTTGGCTCTCATCATTTCCTGGTCTTCCTTTGCTGGGTCCTATTTTTTTCTAAATCCATACCACAATGTCTGGCACCTTGGAGGGATATATTTATATTGTCTACCTTACAGTGTTTGTGCAAATAACAGATATTGCCTGTCTTCCATTAAGTCTTTTTCATGTACTTTCTCAATTCACTGAAGCTAACTTGTGCTTGTGTACCGTCATAGCTTGCCTGACTCAGGTATTTAACCGCATTTTTAAAAATCACTTTGAATTCAGACATTATACAAAATCTAATGTACTAACACTACTCGCAAAAGCTCCTTTTCAGCAAGGTTTTCAATTAGCACTTTTGATCCCTCAACACCAATTCCTAAATAGCCTGATCTCTGGTCTCGCGCTCAAAATACTGTTAAAGCAAAGTATCTCACAAACGGGCATGTCCTAACTCAGCAGCATGGTGACCGTTGTCGCCTGGTGGCCTATTATTTCACTAAATTGGATCCTGTTGCCTGTGGCCTCCCTCCATACACTCACATCCTAACTGCTGTCCACCTGTTCGTACAGGCAGCTTCTAATCTGACCCTTCACCAGCCGTACAAGTGTACACCTCGCATTCTGTTGTTAACCTTCTCACTTCTCAGCAGACCCAACGTCTCTCCCAAGCTCGTCTGAGCCGTATGAGGTCTCACTATTGCAGAACCCTTACCTCTCATTTCGTGACTCCTTCCTGCTGTCATTCTTAAGCAACCCCCTGACGATCTTCCAGACCTCCCGCATTGCTGTTTGTTTGGGAATCATTTCCTTCCTACTACTTGCCCGGAGTTCGCAGACCTCCTATTTGAAATTCCTGATCTCCCCTGATTTTATGTTGATGGTACTTCCTCTGTTTCCCCGATGGAAAGTCAGGCTATGCTATCGCAACAGACACTGCTGTTCAGGAGTCTGCTGCCTTTCAGACCCCTGTCTCTGCACAGAAAGCCGAGCTTTTTGCCCTTACCAGAGGTTTTATTCTCGCCACTGATAAAATTGTTAACATTTACAATGATTCCAGATCGGCATTTGGTGTTGCCCATGACCTTGGCTTCCTGTGGCAGCAACGAGGTTCCCTCACTTTGACGGGGAATCCCATTCCAAATACTCTTTGGGTTAAAATTCTCCTCGATGCTATGCTGCTTCCTTGTCAATTGGCTGTTACTAAATGCACCGGACACACAAGGAGGGACACTCGGTACAACGAGGAAATGCCCGTGCTAATTCAGCTGCTAAGGAGGTGGCTGCATCAGCCATTTTAGTTGTTCCAACTAACGGGAATCAGGCTCAAAATCGAGTAGCTACTTTGGGGACAAAGGACACGCCAGATCTAACTGCAATTCAAAAGATTTGGATGGTGGTTTATTCAGAAACAGCACCGAGGCAGACGTGAAGATTGGGGACATTATGGAGATGGTGGTGGACAGGTTTGATGATAGTTAGGATATTGAGATGTAAATCTGCTCAGGGCAAAATGGAGCCATTGTGTGGATGAAGACATTGTTCCTCCTCAGATGTTTGTAAGTGAAGGGTATGAAATTCATGGAATAGGATTGGAGTTTGTGATTTAAAGCAAATCCAATATTTTATACCTTTGCGAAATGTAGATGACAGAAATAGTTATGGTGATCTGAATGATTTACAGAATTAACAGATGGAAAAATATATACCTTCCAGGAACACCAACAATAGTGAGGAAGGGAAAATAACCCGCCTGAATTAAGATCAGTAAGGCTTCAAACTGCTTTTTAAATATCCCCAATCCTGAGAAAGATAGTGATGACCCCAGGATAAATCCCTGTCCATTGTTGTAACATTCCAACCAGTTGGTCTCAGATTCTGATCCCGCCCTCTCTCTGAAGCTGCTTTTGAGGATGACGCTTCCGCTGACACTATGGGAGAACACATTGAGAGGGGGCAGTTAAGAGACAACCACATTGTTGTGGATCTGGAGTCCCATGTAGTACAGACCAGGTAGGGATGACAGTTTCCTTCCCCAAAGGATACTAATGAACCAGATGAGCTTTCCAACAATCGGCAATAGATTCATCGTCATCATTAGACTCCGAACTCCAAATCTTTTGTTGAATTTAAATTCCACCACCTACTGTTTCAGGATGCAAACCTGGGTCATAAATTATTTTAGAAGAGATTCTACAGTGTTGAAACAGGCCCTTCAGACCAACATGTCCACATCAACCCTCCAAAGAGTATCCCACCCAGACCTATTTCCTTCTAAGGAATGCACCTAACACAATGGGCAATTACATTGATTATAAATGTGCAAACATGCACAACTATAGTCCTTTCCAAGTCTCTTGTACTCCTGCCACTGAATGCCTCCATCTCTCATCTGAGTCTCTACAATGCTTCGAAAATCACGCTTTCTTGTCCAGCACAGGCACAATTTTTAAATTGAATGGTTGTAACAACAAGCTCCATCTAAACAGTTGAGCATTTTTGTCCTTAGATTTCTCCACAAAACTCTGAAATGTTGCAATAGCAACACTAAGGTCAAAGTCTCTTTCTCAACAGTTGAATACTTTGATGATGAATGTTCAAACTTCCTGGAGAAATTCCTGATAGCTCTTTCTATATTCTCGTGGTCTTCTTGTAAGAGCACATCACCAAATCCACATCACTTGCATCAATAGCCCCCTTGAAAGCCTTTGCACATTTAGGTGGTGAACACAGCTTTCAGGGTCTCAAATGCCTTCTGACAATCTGCTGCCCACTGACACTTCTTGTCTTTCTTAAACAATTCAATGAGTGGAGCAGCCACACTGTTAAAATTTGGCACAAATATTTGATAAAGTCCACTTAATCCCAGGATCCGCAGTACTGCACTTTTTGTCACTGGTTTGGGAAACTCCCCAATTATCTTTGTTTGTACTTCCCCGGGACTATTTGTCCGTGTCCAATAACATGGCCCAGGATGGTGACCTGGGCTTTGGCAAATTCACTTTTAGCCAGGTTTATCACCAAGCCTCCCTTACGAAGTCGATCGAATAAGTCTTATAAATATGATAAATGTTCCTTCCATGAGTGACTAAAAATCACCAGGTCATTGATATATACGACACAATTGGGTAATCTGTCAATGACCTAATTGGTTAGTCTCTGAAATGTGGCTGGTGTGTTTTTTATACCAAATGACATGAGTTTAAACTGATTTAGTCCATTTGGTGTTATGAAAGCCAAAATTGCCTTTGTTTTTTCTCACAAAGATACCTGCCAGTGTCCTCAGCGCAAGTCCAAATTAGAAGTGTAAGTTGCTTGTCCCACCTTCTCAACACAGTCTTCCAAACGAGGAATCGATATGCATCAGTCTTTGTAACTGTATTGACTTTGTGATTGTTCACACGTAACCGTTAGGACACCATTACTATGGGGGACCTCCAGTCACTGTAACTTAGTGCGAATATGTCATCTTGGAGCATGCATTCAATCTCCTTTTGAACCTATACCAACTTTAGAGGGCAATGCCTATAAGAATGTTGCTTAATCAGAACAGCATCTCCTATATCTACATCATGTACAATTAGATTATTACCTCGACTTTCCCTGTCTTCTCTGGACACTCTAATCTCACTTTACATAAATGAGCGCTTCTTGTCTCATCGTGAATTCCAATTACAGGTATCTTTTCTGGCAGGGGTAAACGTTGAGTAATTGAGTACAAGAATGAGTCTGGAAGGGTTACTCTTCAGAGAGTTGGTGTGGACTTGTTGGGCCAAATGGTCTGTTTCCACACAGTAAGGATTTGAGTCATTTGTACCTTTTCTAAACTCTGGCCATTTAAAATATCACCAGCTCAAACATTCCCCAAAAGACAACCTGTCCATTCCACCTATTAGTTGAAACATTCTCTGAGCTGCTTCAAAACATTTACATCCTTCCTCCAATAAGGATCCCAGTGCTGTACACTGTTGCAGATGTGGCCCTGGGAATGTCCTTTATAGCTTCAGCATCATCTCACCAATTTTATATTTAATTACCTTTATAATAAACAAAAGTATCTTTTGAACTTCCCTAGACATTTGCTGAACCTTCACTTTAACATTTTGCAGTTTCTGAAGGAGGACATGGAAATCCTTCCACAACTCAGGGCTCTGCAACCTCCCATCATTTATATTTTATTCTTCCAGCCATAATGAACATGTTCTTATTTTCCACCATTATGCCTCATTATGCTTCATGTGGCATGGTTGCTCAGTGGTTAGCCTGATAGTGCCAGGGGCCTGGGTTGGATTCCCACCTCAGGCAACTGACTGTGCAGAGTTTGCACATTCTTCCTGTGTCTGTGTGCATTTCCTCCCACAGTACAAAGATGTGCAGGTCAGGTGAATTGGCCATGCTAAATTGCCCATTGTGTTATGTGTATTTGTCAGGGGTAAATGTGTAGGTCTGGGTGGGTTGCTGTTCAAAGGGTTGGTGTGGACTTGTTGGGCCGAAGGGCATGTTTTCATACTGTCGGGAATCTAATCTAATCTTGCCAAATACCTACAAATTAAGCTCTCTATGTCCATTTGTCAATCTGTAATCATCCTTTATGTTTAGCTTTGCTTTCTAACTTCCTTTCCTACATGTCTTTGTGGCATCTGCAACATTACCAACCATGACATTGGTCACTTCATCCATGTCATTCTCTCAATTATAACAGATTGGTAACTCACCACCATACCCATGTGGCACACCACCCATTCCATCTTGCCAACCGGAAAATGACTAATTTCTCTCTGCCTACTGCTTCTTATGAGCCAGTGAATCTTCTATCCATTGGTAATATGTTACCACTGCACTGAGCTTTAATTTCCTGCAATAACTGCAATGCATCCATAAGCGCACAATAAGGCGACAAGATAGATTAGCAGAACGAGCCATTCACCCCATTGAGTCTGCTCTTCCAATCAATCATGGCCAATATATTCCTCCAACCCATTCTCCTTCCTCCTCCCTGTTGATCTTGATCCCATTACTAATCAAGAACATATTTGTTTCCATGTTAAATGCACTCAATAGCCTCCATCATCCTCTGTTACAATGAGATTCACAGATAAGCTATTCTCTAGCTGAACAAATTCCTCAACATATCAGTTCTAAAAGGTAGTCCCTTCACACTGAGGCTGTGCCTTCAGGTCATGGTGTTCTCCATGTTTATTCTATCCATGCCTATCACTTCTATAATTTTCATCCAGATCTCCACCGTATCCTTCTGACCTTCAGTGAGGACAGACCCTGAGTCTTCTGCTGCTCCTCATGTGTCAAGCCCTAAGCCCCAGCATCATTCTTGTAAACCTCCTCGGGACCCCACAAACTCCAGCACATCCTTCCTGAAATATGAGGCTCAAAACTGTTCATGATATTCCCAATGCAGTCGAGTCAGAGCTGTGAACAGCCTCAGCAGTACACATCTGCTCTTGTAAACTAGCCTTCTTGAAGTGAATGCCCGTATTGCATTTGCCCTCCTAACTGCCAACGGAACCTGCACTTTAATTCAAAGGAAGTCCTGAACTCAGACTTCCAAGTCCCTTTGCACTTCCTTTATGTTTAGCTTTGCTTTGTAACATCCTTTCCACCCTGTGTTTGTGGCATCTGCAACTTTACCAACCATGACATTAGTCCCTTTATCCATGTCATTCTCTCAGTTGTAACAGATTAGAAACTTACCACTGTATCCCAGTGGCTCACCACCCATTCCATCTTGCCAACCAGAAAATGACTAATTTCTCTCGGCCTATTGCTTCTTATGAGCCAGTGAATCTTCTAACCATTGCCAATATATTACCGCTGGACTGAGCTTTAATGTCCTGCAATAACTGCAGTGTATCCATAAGCACACAAATAAGGCGACAAGATCGAGGGGCAGAACTAGCCATTCACCTCATTGAGTCTGCTCTTCCAATCGATCATGGCCAATATATTCCTCAAACCCATTCTCTTTCCTTCTCCCTGTTGCTCTTGATCATTTTCCTAATCAAGAACCTATTTATTTCTGTGTTAAGTGTATTCAGTCGCATCCATCACCCTCTATCACAATGAGTTGCACAGATTAACAATTCTCTAGTTAAAGACATTCCTCCATATCTCAGTTCTAAAGTGTCGTCACTTCACACTGAGGCTGTGTTTTCAGGTCATGGTGTCTCCTACTAATGGAAACAGGTTAGAACATAGAACATAGAAGAATATAGCACAGTACAGGCCCTTCGGCCCTCGATGTTGCACCGATCCAAGCCCACCTAACCTACACGAGCCCACTATCCTCCATATGCCTATCCAATGCCCGCTTAAATGCCCATAATGAGGGAGAGTCCACCACTGCTACTGGCAGGGCATTCCATGAACTCACGACACGCTGAGTAAAGAACCTACCCCTAACATCTGCCCTATACCTACCCCCCCTTAATTTAAAGCTATGCCCCCTCATAATAGCTG
>NC_057739.1:594939-612262 GCF_004010195.1 Chiloscyllium plagiosum
TGTAACATGACCTCAGTACTCCGGAACTCCATTCCTCTACCAATAAAAGCCAGTACGCCATATGCCTTCTTCACCGCACTATTTACCTGGGTGGCGACTTTCAAAGATTTGTGTACATGGACACCAAGATCCTTGTGCTCATCACACTACCAAGTATCCGTCCATTAGCCCAGTACCCCATCTTTTTTTTACTCTTACCAAAGTGAATCGCCTCACACTTAGCTACATTGAACTCCATTTGCCACCTTTCTGCCCAGTTCTGCAGCTTATCTATATCCCGCTGTAACCTGCCACATCCTTCCTCACTGTCTACAACTCCTCCGACTTTCGTATCATCTCCATGTTTATTCTATCCAGGCCTATCACTTCTGTAATTTTCGATCAAACCTCCACCTCATCCTTCTGACCTTCAGTGAGTACAGACCCAGGCGACCAGAACCACAACAACGAGCACCCGAGCTACAAATCTTCTCACAAACTTTGCACACCTACGGGCGAGAGATGCTAAGACAATGGGAATCCTGGGCCAACTGCCTAAGCGCCACATACGAACAACTCCGGATCCTGCAGCGGCAGAGACAAACCATTATAAATGCCAGAAGAAACAACACAGAAGCGCTTCATAGGAGGCTCCCAAGCACTGAGGATGTCACCTAGACAGGGGACAAAACGTCTGCTCCCCATGTGTCAAGCCCTAAACCCCAGCATCATTCTTGTAAACCTCCTCGGGACCCCACCAACTCCAGCACACCCTTCCTGAAATATGAGACTCAAAACTGCTCACAATATTCCCAATGCAGTCTAGTCAGAGCTGCGAAAAGCCTCAGTAGTACATCTCTGCTCTTATATTCTAGCCCTCTTCAAATGAACGCCTACACTGCATTTCCCCATCTAACTGCCAACGGAACCAGCACTTTACTCTAAAGAGAATTCTGAACTCAGACTTCCGAATACCTTTGCACTTCAGATTTTTTAAGGCTTTCCCAATTTAGAAAAATGTCTAAATTATTCCTGATTACCTACAAGTCCTCACACCTCCTCAAATTGTTTTTCACTTGCTTTCCCACAAACTAACCATATCTAACTCCTTCTGCAGCATTGTTGCTCCAACACTCCAGCTATCTTTATGTCATCACAAATTTAGCAACAATGCCCTCAGTGCCTTCTTTCACATCGGGTAATGCATAATGTGAATGGCTGAGGTTGTAATTCTGACCTCTGACAACATCCACGAGTTACGAGCTGCCATCCTGAAAAAGTCTCTCTGCCTTCTGCCAGTTAGCCAATCCTCTATCCATACCAGTACCTTGCCCTGATTACCATGCCCTCTTATCGTATTCAACTGTTATGGACCAGGCCAGACCCCCTCAAAACATTTCAGGAAAGTAGCCCTAACTGTAACCGTGCTGGCTGTTTCAAGCAGATGTAATGCAGATATTCCAGGAGGACTGCAGTTGGTCAAAACAAAACAGAGTTTATTTGTAAGATTACCAAATGAAACCAAAAAAAAGAACAGAATACTGAATCACTTAACTTATTCAAAAATACAACAGATGATCCCAACTTAATGATGCTGTTCCAAATATTTGCAACAATCCCCATAAACACCCCTTGATACAAAAGGTAAAATCAAACACAAGGTCTTACAGGAGAGCTCTCAGACAGAGAGAACCAGCTTGGATCTGCGGTTTTGTCCCCCCACACCCTCCTTCACCCCAGCAGCTTCAGCTGCCTGACTGCCTTCAGTGAATAGCCTGACTGCCAAAAAAAACAGATCAAACCAGAGTAAATCTGAGCTGGGAGAACTGGGCACTCTCCTTCGAATGTAATTTATTTAATCTAAAATCTTTTTGCCTGAGGCAGTATCTATTAGCTACAATCAAACTAGCCCTAACACCCTTCGACTTAGACTTTTCCAAGTCGCATCTTTTCTAAACTCTGAAAAAAAACAATGCACAACAAAGCCTTGTTAAAGGAGCAGCAGCGTCACACCTCTCCGTTAAAAAAGTCAATATCCAAAGAAAGAAAAAAGAATACAGGCATGAACTATTTTCTAATAGTGAGAAAATTCACAAAGCCAAAGTACAAAGGCATCTGGGAGAGCGAGTCCAGAATTCTGTAAAGGCTAACTTGCTGGTTGAGTCCGTGGTTAAGAAAGCGAATGCCATGTTGTCATTTATCTCAAGAGGGTAGAAATATAAAAGCAGTGATGTGCTACTGAGACTTTATAAAGCTCTGGTTAGGCCCCATTTAGAATACTGTGTCCAATTTTGGGCCCTACACCTCAGAAAGGACATACTGGCACTGGATAATGTCCAGTGGAGATTCACACGAATGATCCCTAGAAACGTCAGCCTACCATACGATGAATGGCTGAGGATCCTGGGATTCTATTCATTAGAGTTTAGAAGGTTGAGGGAGATCTAATACAAACGTACAAGACAATGCGTGGACTCTGGGAAGTTGTTTCCGTAGGCAGGGAGACTGGGATCCATGGGCACAGGCTTAGAGTTAGATAGGGTCAATTTAGAACAGAAATGAAGAGACATTTCTTCAGCCACACAATGGTGGGCCTGTGGAATTCATTGTCATGGAGTGCAATGGAGGCAATAATGTTAAATGATTGATAAATTCTTGATCTCACAAGGAATTAAGGGCTACGGGGAAAGTGCGGGTAAGTGGAGTTGAAATGCCCATCAACCATGATTAAATGACAGAGTAGAATCGATGGGCCGAATGGCCTTACTTCCACTCCAATGTCTTATGGTCTTCAGGACCTGTGAAAGTAATCTGATGCCTATCTAACCTATACAGTTCCAGTATTATCCATATGTATGTCCAATGCCCATTTAAATGCCCTTAACATCGGCCAGTCTGCTATTGTTGCAGGCAGCCCATTCCATACCCCTATTACTCTCTGAGTGAAGAATATACTCTGATATCTGTCCTAAATCTATCACCCCTCCATTTAAAGCTATGTCCCCTTGTGTTAGCCTTCACCACCTGAGAGAAAAGGCTCTAACTGTGCACACTATCTAACCCTTTGATTAACTTATACGTCTCGATTAAGTCACATCTCAACCTTCTTCTCCCTATAGAAAACAGCCTCGGTTCCCTCAGCCTCTCTTTGTAAGACTTCCTCTCCATACCAAGCAACATCTTAGTAAATCTCCTCTGATCCCTTCCCAAAGCGTCTACATCCTTCCTATAATGGGGTGACCAGAACTGCACATTGTGGGCGGCACGGTGGCACAGTGGTTAGCACTGCTGCCTCGCAGCGCCAGAGACCCGGGTTCAATTCCCGCCTCAGGCGACTGAATGTGTGGAGTTTGCACGTTCTCCCCGTGTCTGCGTGGGTTTCCTCCGGGTGCTCCGGTTTCCTCCCACAGTCCAAAGATGTGCAGGTCAGGTGAATTGGCCATGCTAAATTGCCCGTAGTGTTAGGTAAGGGGTAAATGTAGGGGGTATGGGTGGGTTACGCTTCGGCATGTCGGTGTGGACTTGTTGGGCCGAAGGGCCTGTTTCCACACTGTAAAGTAATCTAATCTAATCTAATCTACTCTAATTATGGCTACACCAGCGTTTTCTACACCTGTTGCATGAATCAGTTTGTAGACAGTGGTGGTGAGGTTGATGTAGTTGATGTGGATTTCAGTAAAGCCTTTGATGTGATCCTATATATAGACAGACAACAGGGTAAAAATACAGGGTAACTTGGCTAGTTGGATCCAAAATTAATTTGTTAATAGAAGGCTGTTTGTGTAACTGGGTGCTGGTCTCCAGTAACACAAGGATCAGTGCTGCATCTCTTATTGTTCATAACTATATGGATTTACAATATCGAAGAAAGTGCAAGGGCAATGATAAGTAAATTTACAGATAACACGAAAATTGCCGGGTGCTTGTCACTGAGACAAAAATGTCTTAGGTTCCAAAAGGATAGAGACCAATTTGACAGATAAGCAGAGAGTGAGAGTTGAAATTAACCATGAAATGGATTGGAGGGATATGGGCCAGGTGCTGGCAGGTGGGACTAGATTGGGTTGGGATATCTGGTCAGCATGGACAGGTTGGACCAAAGGGTCTGTTTCCATGCTGTACATCTCTATGACTCTATGATGCACTTGAGAAATAACAAGTCAAGGGAATACTCAATGAATAGCAGGACACAAGAAACATCAGATGAACATAGAAGTCGTGGGTGCTTGTCCACGGATCTCTGAAGGCAGCAGGACAGATTACTAACGCAGTTAACCATTCCACCAAGTCCACTTGGACCCCACCACCAAGAACACCTTCCCCTCACCAGCCAACCTGTTTTCCACAAGGACCGCTCTCTTCCCTAATGCTTAGTTTGCGCCAATCTCCCCACCATTCCCCACTCTCCCCATGCACCTCCCAAACCACAAGGCACCTTCCGCTGAAATTGGAGAAGATGCAAAATCTGCCAGCACACCACCCTCCCACCCCTCACCTTCATCCAGGGCCCCAAACAGTCCTTCCATTTGAGACAGATGTTCACCTACCTCTCCTCTATACTGGTTTCCTGCACCAGTTGCTCCCGATGTGATCTTCTCTACATCAGGGAGACAATGGCCTAATGGTATTATTGCTGGATCCAGAGACCCAGGGAACATTCTGGGGACCCAGTTTTGAATCCCTCCATGGCAGATGGTGGAATTTGAACTCATCAACAAATCTGGAAATAAGAGTCTAACGGCCATGTATCAATTATCGATGGTTGGAAAAACCCATCTGGTTCATTAATGTCCTCTAGGGAAGGAATCTGCTATCCGTACCTGGTCTGGCCGACATGTGTCTCCAGACCCATGGCAATGTGGTTGACTCTTAACTGCCTTCTGGGTGATAAATGCTGGCCCAGCCAGTGATGTCCTCATCACATGAATGGATTTTTAAAAATGTAAATTAAGGGAACATTTCACCGAGCACCTCAGCCAGTCCCACAGCTGGAGTACTGTGTGCGGTTCCAGTCACTGCACCGTAGAAGGATGTGGTTGGCCTGGAGAGGTTGCAGGAAATTGCCAGGACGTTGCCCTGGATGGAAAATGTCATTGTGAAGAGAAGCTGGAAAAGCTCAGGTTCTTTTGTTGAAAGCAGAGAAGGCTGAGAGTGACATCTTCAGTACGGTCTGATTCTATCATTGTATCTGTGAATGTCCAGCTCAGGGCAGCTTTTCAAACCCTGGAGGTAGTGAGCTCGATGTTCACAAGGTTCTCAGACTAAAACAAATCTGATGGCTGCTGTGAGACGGGTCGGAAGGTTGATATTTCATGACTTTCTACTTGTTTCTATCATAATTGAAACATCTTCAGAGATAAATCAATAATTGGAGTAATTGAATAATGTTTGACTCTTCTTCACCTCCCTTGACAATGCAATGCACTACGGGATGGTGAATAGAATAAAGGGAACACACTGGTGTGTGAAAATTACAAGACCAGTTGGAGACCTGGGTTTACTGCATTTCCATTTCACAAAGGCAGGCAGTGAGGACTTACAACCTTCAAGTTCTAATGAGTTTACATTTTCTGGCTTGTTCGGAACTCATTGAGTGAAAGTAGTCCAATGAACAGAGGAAGACTGAGACAGAGTTAAGACAGAATGGAAAAACATGGAAGAACAGTTTTCCTATAAATCTCTGATCCTCGAGAAAGGAGTTTCCTTATAAACTTCTCACAATTGATTTCTAACTTACTGAACAATTTCTAATCTCGAAGCTGGTTTTCCTAATTCCTCCATTATACACCGTCGCTAACATCCATGAAAATGATCAGAATTAGGAACATTCTACACAAGAACTTGAATTGAGTCAGATGATCTGCACACGGTGACAATAAACAAAGTCTGCAGTTCTGACATTTCACCAGAAATATTTTAGAATTTTTCCCAAAGGACAACTCAAGTGTTTAAGTTCTTGTGTAGAATTTAACATCTACATAGCTTTCCGCTCACTTCAATTCACCTTGTGGTTATTTTCATATATTTCCATATCTTTCTTGAACTGCGCACTCCCCTTACACTGTGCAATTTTTAAAAATTTTAAACTTAAAAACCTTTTGCCTGAGGTAGTACCTGTTAGCTCTAATCTAACTGGCCCTAAAACCTTGAACTTAGACTTTTTGAAATCTGTGTCTTTTATGACCTCACTTTCAGAAACACAAGACCAACATAACCTTGTTAAAGGAGCAGCATCATCACACAACAGCTTTCTGTGCTGCACTTTGTCAAAGGCCTTCTGGAAATCCAAACAGATCATCTCCACTGGCTCTCCTTTGTCTAACTTGCTCATTCCCTCCTCAAAGAATTCTGACAGATTTGTCAGGCAGAACCTTGATGTTCATGTGCTCACCAATCGCATCCACAAAAACAAACTCTCAAATCTGAGAAATGACCAAGGTCATGCCATCCAGACTATAGTAATCTATCTTCTGCCTCTCTCCCTCCTTAAACAGGTGTGTTAACATCAGTCATTTTCAGTCCTTACAACACTACCTGACTCCAGTGATTCCTGAAGGATCACCAATACCTTTACAACCTCCTCAGCTATCTCCCTTGGGACCCTGTGGTGCAACCCATTCAGTCTGGGTTACGTATCCACCTTCAAACCTTTCAGCATTCGCAGCAACTTCTCCGAAATGGTGGCCACTGCACTCATCCCTCTCACAGACTCCTTATGGTTCTGGGATGTTACTGGCATCATGCACTGGGAAAACTGATGCAAGGTTTCTCCAGCATTTCTTTGTTCCCTATTGTTCCTTGTCCAGGTGCATTTCCAGCGGTTCAATGTCCACTCTTGCCTCTCTGTAACATTTAAGATATCTAAAAAATCTTGCAATCTTTCATAGAACATGGAACATAGAACAATACAGCACAGGAACGGGCCCATTGACACATGATGTTGTGGCGTCCATGATGCCAAATTAAATAAATTCCTTCTGACTGCCTTTGATCTGCATTCCTCCATTCATTGCGTATTCAAGTGATAATCCAAAATTACTTTCATTGTCCCTACTGTAATTGCCCACCACCAACAAAGACTCTTACCACTCAGTGTAAGAAACCTGACCCTCATGGCTCCTTTGAACTTTCCCCTCTCACGTTAAATTAATATCCCATAGTATTAGACATTTCAACTCTGGGAAACACATTCTGACCGTCAAACTTATCCAGGCATCCCATAATTTTAGAGACTTTGACCAAGTTTCTCCACATCCATTGCTGCACCAAAGAAAGCAACACGAGTTTTTCTAACCCCTCCTTGTTTCTCATACGTTCTAACCCAGACAACACCCTGGTAACCCTCTCCAAAGCCTCCAAATCCTTCTTGTAATGTGACAACCAGAACTGAATGCAATACTCGAAGTGTGGCCGAAGTAAAGCCCTATAAAACTGCACCATGACATCCTGACACTTGTACTCAATTCCTCAAGCAATAAAGGCAAGCATGCATTGGGCCTTCTTTCCCACCCTATTTACCTGTATGGCCACTTTCAGGGAGTTACGACCATGTACCCCAAGAACCATTTGCACATCAGCGCTGTTCAGGCTCCTGCCATTAACTGGATACTTTTCCTTCGTATTTGATCTTCCGGAGGGTAGTACCCATACTTACCCGGATTAAACTCCACCTGCTCTTTTTCCTCATGTATCAATGGGCCTGTTCCTGTGTAACTGAACGATATCCCGCTCGATCCTTTGACAACCTCCTACATTATTCACAAATCCATCAATTATTGTATTGTCTGCAAACTTACTAACTCAACCATCTAGATTTTCATCCAGGTCATTCATTTATCTTAATCTTCCAGGTGAGCTGACAGTTTCGAAGAGGAGGTTATCACCAATCTGACAGGTAAAACCGAAACACCCAGAGAGCAGCACCTCACCTTGTAATTGAATAAAGAAGTGTGACAAGGGTTATAACGTACCTCTCATTCCCCAATCTGTTGTAAAGAATTGAACAATGAAACAAAATTATTTTGCTCACTCTGAAAATAACAAATAACAATTTATTTTTCTGACTCCAACAGTGAACAAATTCACAGAATTCCTCACATATGTAACAATTACTCCCTAACTACGACCCATTCACTCACGGAATTAAATTCTATTTGTATGCTGCTTCAATAATGCAGGCCCAGCTGATATAAATTCAGGGAATAAAAAAACAATAAATTAAAGCTTAGTCTCTCAAAAATCACACAGAATGTGTCTTCCAGAATACTCCTCTACCTCTCCGCTGAGTCTGCTCTTCGGGATCTTTTCTCTGTGAATTTATCTGCTCTGAACACCTCTCTCGGTCGAATTCTGATGTCAGGAATATACGCTGAACTTCATGAATAAGTTGTGTTTCTTTTTTGTGAGAGTATAGAGGTTTCTTATCTCTTCAGATGGCAATTGGCTCTCCTCCCTCTGTCCAAGTGCACTGTCTTTATCCCGGCGGTAACTTGTTGATTTCTTTAGAATTGGATTGGTTCAAGCTTGCAAATATCTTCAGATTTACAATTAATTGGTTTCAATCTCGAAGTGCTTGGTTTGAATTAATTGGCAAAATTTGAAAAGAATTGTTGTCGTGGTAAAATGCTGCTTGGCTGTTCAATGTAAAATGTTTCAATTCGTGCACTTGCATTTTCCCAGCTGTTCAAACATCCATACTAACTCAAATCATCAAAAAGAACACTATCTTTTCAAGGGAAGATGTAATGCTTTCCCCAAATTTTACAATTTTACTATTTTTTCACACCAACTTCGCATCACTATCATGAAAGAGCTTGTCAAAAACTTCACTGAAATTTATGTGAACAACATCCACGGCTGTATCCTCATCGATCACCTTCTTCAACTCCTCAAAAACTTCAATCATGTTGGTAAGACATGACTTGCCCTGCATAAAGCCACACTGACTGTTCCAAATTAGGCCATGTTCTTTGAAATGCACATAAATCTTATCGCTGAGAATTTTCTACAATAGCTTCCCAACCACCGATGTAAGACTCACCAGTCTATAGAATCCTGGACTATCCCTATTTGACTTTGTGAACAGAGGGAAAGCATTAGCTCCCCGCCAGTCCTCCGGAACCTCTCCAGTGGCTGACGAGGTTACAAAGATCACACTCAAGGTCCCATTCACTTTCTCTCTGGGTTCTCTCTGAACCTGTGCTCAATGCCAATGGGTCATGGTGACTAATACTCTTCAAGAGACCCAACATCACTTATTTCATGATCTCAAAATGTCCCAGCATATTGTCATACTCCACATTAGTCTCCCTCTCATCCATATCAGTGTCCTGAGTGAATACTGATGCAAAGTACTCATTTAAGATCTGACCCATACCATCTGCATCAAAACACAATTTCCCTATTTATCATTGAGTGGACCTACTTTCTCAAAGTTATGCTCTTGTTTTTACTATCAGTACAGAATGCCTTTTGACTCTCTTTAACCCTACTTGCCAAGGTCATTTTGTGGCCCCTCCTTGCTTTCCTAATTCTCTGCTCGAGTTCTTTCCTGCTTTCTTTATATTCCTCATGGGCTCTGTCTGACTTTACTTTCTTGAAACTTACATATGCTTCCCTTTTCCTGTTCATTAATTTCACAACCTTTCTCGTTATCCAAGGGTCCGTTACCTTGCTAATCCTGATCTTCCTCCTCATTGGAACATGCTGGTCCTGAACCCTGACCAGGAGGTTTTTCAACAATTCCCGCATGTCAAATGTGGACTTGAACTGTAACAGATCCTCCCAATTAACACTCACTAGCTCCTGTCTAATAGATACAGTGTGGAAACAGGCCAACAAGTCCACACCGACCCGCCGAAGCGTAACCCACCCCTACCTTTACCCCTATACCTAACACTAGGGGCAATTTTAGCATGGCCAATTCACCTGACCTGCACATCTTTGGACTGTGGGAGGAAACCGGAGCACCCAGAAGAAACCCACGCAGACACGGGGAGAACGTGCAAACTTCACACAGTCAGTCGCCTGAGGCGGGAATTGAACCTGGGTCTCTGGCGCTGTGAGGCAACCGTGCCGCCCACAATACTGATATAATTTTCCCTCCTCCAGTTGAGTCCTTTCCCATATGGTCCTGACTTATCATTGTTCGTAACTATCTTAAAACTTAACCAGTTCTGATCACTGTCTCTGAAATGGGTCAGTCACTGGCGAGTTCATTAGCCAATACAAAGTCCAGTATGGCCCCTCCTCCCATTGGACTATTCACATACTATTTCAAGAAGCCCTCTTAGATGTACTTAAAGGATTTGCCCCATCCAAGCCTCTTGCTTTAAGGGAGTCCCAGTCAATATTGGGGAAGTTAAAGTCACCCATGCTGCCAAACCTGGTGTTATTGTATCTTTCCAGAACAGGCCAACACAGGTGATCATCAATGTGTCGATACCTGTTGGGCGGCCTACAGCATCATCATATTGGAGTGATTGTACCCATCTAATTTATGAGCTCTATCCATATTGCCTCAGTGAATAAGCCTCTGGTATCTCCCCTCTGAGTGCAGCAGTGACATTCTCCCTAATTAGCAATTCAATTCCTCCACCTCTTTTATCTTCTTGTCTTCCTCGTCTAAAACACAAAACCCTGACAATTTGAGCAGCCAATCGTGTCTCTGCCTCAATCAAATCCTTGTAATGGCCACAATACCATAGTCTCATGTCCTCACCCAGGCTCTAAGTTCACCTGTCTCACTCAATAAACACACTTCAGCTCATGAGTACCATTGTGTTCATTCACCTGTCTCTGTCTGTCCTTCCTTTCTGACTTACTTGCATCTACCTTCACTTCAATCCCTCCACTTCCTAACCTGCTGCTCTGATTCCCAGCTGAAATGAGCCTGTTTGTTTAGTGGCTGGAATTAATGTCAGTCTCCATGGATTCTACCTGTGACACTGGAGTAATTCGCTTTTCTGTTAAAAGCAGGCTCATTTCAATGTGACATTCCATAGAGTCAGTGGCAGCATCACCTCCGACACTCAACAGCTCCTGAGACGGGGAAAGGAGAGATTAGAATCTGAGAATAAAGTTGGCTGGAATATTTCATCAGTGGACCAGAATCTAGTAATACTGGATGTGAATATTACAACAATGGATAGGACTGCATATTGGGATCTGTTGGCCCTTTCTGCTTTTTATGATAAAATTCCATTATCCCTGCGAATCCATTACATAATGTACATGACTGAATTCTTTTATTATCCCATCCTGGCTATTGTTGGCGTCCCTGGTAAGTCTCACTGACCGGTTGTAATTTCTTTAAACCATGTTTAACTGCATTGTTATTCTTCCTGTTTATTCTACTGTCCTTGCTGCTGTTATTGCTGCTGCTGAGACTCTGAATTCATCTTCCGCTCTGCAAACCATTGCTAACTGTCTGTCTTCTCATTGATTCTGGTTGACACACAAGAGGGAGATTGTTCAGTTTTATCTGTAAACTATGAATCATTGTGTTCCTGTTATCATTCTAAATAGATTAGGAACATAAAACTCATTGTCTTCTATTCTGGCAAAAAACTCCATTCCATCCCTGTCCAATATCTGAAGGTGCAACAGCTTTTCCACATATACAGTGATCCCTCTCTCCCTGGGCTGATTTCCGGGCCCCATATCCTGACCATTATTCATTGTATTTACTAAACCCACAGGAACATCTTTCACCGGATCAACCCAGCTGCTGCTTAACGCATGAAATGTGAAATCCAGTTTGGGTATTCCCAGGACTCTGCTGACCCCGTTCCCGTTCACAAAACGACATCACTAAAGCTCATCCAAAGATTCCACGTCTCTTCCCAGAGGTTAAACCGAAATTCATCCACTTGTCATTCCTGTGAGCTTCAATGTATGTTGCTGTTAACTCTTAAGTGTCTCCAAGTTAAAATTCTCACACACGTGATGACATCTGTTCATGATATTGCACCCAGTTCTTGTTCCCAAATCTCTGCTGGTTGTTTGTGTTTAAACTGATTTCCCTCTGCTCTGACTCTAATAGCGATTTTCACATCTGCACTCCCTCAGTATTTGTCCTTTACTGGTGTATTGGAGATACAGAGACATGAACTCATTGAAGTACCACTTCCAGTCATTTACAGCAGGATCTGGAAATTTCCTCAAACTAGGTCGCTATCACATTCCTGATGAAGGGCTCCGGCCTGAAACGTCAATTTTCCTGCTCCTGGGATGCTGCCTGACCTGCTGCGTTTTTCCAGCATTGCACACTCAACTCTAATCTCCAGCGGCTGCAGACCTCACTGTCTCCACTATCTAGTGCAGGAATGCCAAGCAGGAGAGTGATCTATGCCCACATCCATGCTGCAAATAGTCCACTTCACTGACGAGTGCATCAGCGTGGTCTGCAAAGTGCCTTCTGTCTGGTTTAGTTATGTCTCGACTCGTTCTGTTCAGTAGATTCAGATTGTGATATAACTGATAATTTCACATGATCTCACATTCCTCCAGTTAGTCCAAGTCCCCTGATTGTACCCCATATTTCGGAAACTTATTCTCCAGTAAGTAATGACCCTATTCAATTTAAGGTGAATGTTTTTCCTTGCTGTATCTTTCCCTGTCCTCGTTATTTTGCTCCTGTGTATGCAGTGCCGTGTTATGAAGCTCGGAAACAATGAATTTGAATGTGTTGGAGTATCACCCATTTCATCGGGAGCTGGCTGTGAAGCTCCATATTGGAAAGGGGTTTCAACCCCACATTGACTCCCGGGTTTGAAACTTGCTCTGTGCCTGTGCACTGAGCGCCTGTGTTAGTTACTCTGAGCTGATCACGTGGACAGCAACATGCTGAAGCCCTTCAGTTATTATTGCAATGGACCCAGCAAGTAACTTGCTGGAAATAGGCATTCCAATTAATTCTGTTCCTGGAAAGATAGTGGAAGGACTTGAATGTTTTGCTGGAGACTGTGCTGTGATCTGCTGGAGATATTTCAGGGAGACCTGTGTGTTTGACCATACAATTCAGAATGAAGCTTTGGGAATGTAGTTACAATGTGTCTTGGTTTTGAACATGCACAAAAAATGGAGCAGAGGCTGCAGAGTGTGGAAGCTCTGAGAGCACAGCCTGAGAGGATGTGGGGAAAGAGATCTATCGGATCCATCCCGGGTTTGCGAGGAACAGCTTACCAAGCTCCAGCAAACCTAGGACCAAAGTGGAAAGGGACCGTGGAAGGATGGGACCCAGCTCTGTGGTCACCTCTGTGCTGAATCAAACAACGTCTGAATTTAGTTTCCATGATTTCACACGAAATTATTGTTGGAAACTGTGAGAAGATAATTAATTTCTCAGGGTCGTGGAACACCTCTCGTCAAACCCAGCCAATACAGCAAACCCTAACACATAGCAAATGTGAGCAGGAGTAGGCCTGATTGTGTCTGAACAATGAGTATCATTCTGGCTGATTGTCTATCTCAGTAGACTGCTGAAATAAATTTTCACTTATTTCAGTGCTGAATAGCCTATGCCCCAACTATAGACTGTGACAAATGAGTCTGGACTCACTGCTCATGAGAAACATCTTTTGTCTGTTAACCTGCTCAGACCTATTTACAATTTTACAAATTTGGTGAGGTCCCCTCTCATTCTTCTAAAGGCCAGTGAGTATAATCTTAATTGATAGTCTCTCTTCATACCACTGTTCTGCTCTGCCAGGGGTTAATGCAATTTCAGAATAGATAATTGCGCTTTATATTGGAATCCTCTCGCTATGAAAGCCAACATGCCACCTGTCTTCTCCTTCCGCTCACCTGCATGTTAATCTTCATTGTCTGGTACAGAAGGGCACTCAGGTCTCATTGCACCTCCCACTTTATCAATTTATTAATATATTGATAATAATCTTCCTTTCTGATTTGCTAAATTGGTAACCTCACATTTATCCACTTTGCATATTCTCTGCTATAAATTTATCCATTCATTCAACTTGTACAATACACAGGAGTTAATCTCTGCTGACTCCTCAAAGTTCACCATCCCAACCAACCTTGTGTTGTCCACAGTGCCAGAGATAATATGTTAAGTTCCATCATTTAAAACATTAATATGTATTGTGAATAGATGAGGTCAATTATTGATCCCTGAGCTACCTGAGCAGTCACTGCCTGTTTCTCAGACAAAAGCCCATTTCTTCCTATTCTTTGCTGTTGTCCTCCAATTGGCATGTTCTTCATGTCAGTACACTTTCCTCCATTCCACGCCTTAACATACTAATCTCTATGTGGAATTTCTGAAACACTCTCTGAAAGTCTAATTAAGCCTTACAATCGTTCCTCTGAACCACTTTATTATTTACGTCTGAGAAATCATAGAATAATTTTCAAAGTTGAATTACTTTTCTTAAATTACTGTTGAGTTGATCTGATCTTGTCATTGCCATCAAATATTTTCCAATGGACTTCAAGATTTTCCCCACTACTGATGTCAGTCTGGTGACTGCATTTAGTAAATAAAGTGGTGTCCCATTTCACAACCTGCATTTCCAACAATTCCAGAATGTCAGAACTTTAAAAGACAACCACCAAGGTCAGTTCCTTAAGTGTTCTATGATGCATCTTATTGGCCCTGATGATCATGGGGATTTATTCTCATCAAGTTCCCCACCACCTTTTCCCTAGTAATCATTCAGTTGCTCTCCCTTCAAGGAATCTGTGTTCTCCAAAAGTTGTATTGTCTTGTTTGTGTCTTTCTTAATGAAGACAAAACCAAGGTATCCTATGAAGATGAAAAAAAAGTGAGTTAATTGAAGTCTCTGATAAAATAAACACCTTCGCAATAAATAGCCTGGGAGATGAAGATTGAAATAATCTAAAAATAAAGAGAATAATTGCGCTGTAAAGGCTGTTGCTGGAATAATTGTGCAGGATTTAACTTCACTAAACTTTCACAAACCGAAATGTAAAAGGCAGAATTAAGGACTGACTTAGACCAGTATTCTTTTTTTCATTCATTGTGTGGGAT
Organism: Chiloscyllium plagiosum; assembly: GCF_004010195.1. NCBI lineage: Eukaryota > Metazoa > Chordata > Chondrichthyes > Orectolobiformes > Hemiscylliidae > Chiloscyllium > Chiloscyllium plagiosum. The sequence goes on from NC_057739.1 coordinate 609,935, forward strand.
ACGGGTGTCACTGGCTGGCCAGCATTCATAACCCATCCCTAGTTGCTCTTGAGAGGATAATGGTGAATTAATTTCTTGAACAGCTGCAGTCAATGTGCAATGAGTTCAGACAAATGCCATTAGGGAGGCAATTGCAGTGTTTTAACCCAGTGACAGTGGAGGAACGACAATATATTTCAAGACAGGTAAGTAGCTTGGTGTCAGTATTTTGGGTTGTGGGGGTGAAATTGAAAGTGATGATGTTCCTGTGGATTTGCTGCTCCTGTCCTGGACAGAAGTGGCTGTGAGTTTAGATAGTGCTATCTGAGGATCTTTGGTGAATTTCTGCAGCCCATCTTGTGGATGTTACATTTTGTTGCCACTGAGCCTTGGTGGTGGAGGGAATGCAAGTTTGTTGATGTAAAGCTAATTAAGCCTGTTTTGTCCTTGATGGTGTCAAGTTCCTTGACTGTTGTTGGAGCTCCACCATCCAGGCAAGTGGGAAGTATTCCAGCACACTTTGACATGTTCCTTGGAGGTGATGGACAGACTTTGGGAATACAGATGGTGAGTTGCTTGCATCAGTATTCCGGGCCATGACCTGCGCTTGTAGCCAATGTGGTTATGTGGTGAGTCCAGTTGACTTACTATTCAATAGTAAAGCTCAGGTTGTTGATCGCAGAAGAGTCAGTGACGGTAACACCATTGAGTGTCACGGGGCAGTGGTTATGTTGTCTCTTATTGGTCATTGTTGTAGCCTGGATTTATGTGGCCTGATTATTACTTGCCAGTTGTCAGTCCAAGTGTTGGCACTGTCCAGAACTTATCGCATTTGAACATGAACTGCTTCAGTATCTGAGAAGTCATGAAAGATGCTGAACATTGTGCACTCATCTGGAAACATCCCCACTGCTGACCATATGATGGAGGGAAGGTCATTGATGAAGCAGCTGAAGATGATTGGGCCCAGGACACTACCCTGAGGAACTCACATAGAGATGTTTTGGAGCTGAAACAATTGACCACCATTAACTACGACCATCTTCCCATGTGTCAGGTATGACTCCAACCAACGGATGTGTGCTCCCTTATATCCATTGATTTTAGTTTTACAAAAGTTCCTTGATGCCACACTCAGACAGTTTTGATTGAGGACAGTTTTGATGAAAACTCTTTTCTGAAGTGACCAGTGAACAAGTTATTTTTAAGGTGAACATAAGTGTTCATGGAAGTGAACATGAAATGCTGCAGTATTACATGCAGGCTCAACTTGACTCAGATAAACCTAAAATAAAACATTACTACAGTGTGAAGATGTGGTGGCAAAGGTTGAATGTGGAAAGGTAAAGGCAGAGAAGAAATGGAAACGTTCAAGGAGATATTCCACAACTCTTCAGGAAAATGTAAGAGATGTATATTAGATGATGACATGAAATTAACAGTAGATCAGAAAAAGGAATTCCAAAATTTGAAAAACGTTTTTAAAGTACGGAATGGCTAAAGTAAAATACTGTTTTTTTGATGGACTGTAAAAATATTGCTACCGTCTGTCTCAGCAAACGCTAATTTAACCAAAAATATTGAGGTCACCTGGTGTTAGAGTTCATATGTATTCACATAACTTGCGCTAAATACATTGACCAAATATTGATGGAACCTTCACATTGAAAAATATAAATGTGCTCCTTGTCGTGGAATGGAATTCTGATGGAACCTGAAAGGCAAAAAGCTAGGTTGATGCATCCTGATTGGGGATGGTCCATTTTTATTTCCTGATCGGCTTTCAAGTGAAATGGCAACAGTTGTGTGTCATGTGTTTGCAGAGGAGTGATCGCGAAGGCAGGAGGGCAGTGTGCACCTAGCCCTGCTGGTGCTGCTATCGCAGAGGATTACCAGAAGTATTTTTTAGTCTAAAATTGCACTGAATTTTAGTAACAGCCACTTGTTGTCTGTTTGATGCGAATGACCATGTACTGTTCAAAATGACATGTATTTAAGTTATGTATCTATCCCAAGAGCAGTGAGAGAACAGGTTCAGAAAGAGAAACTAATGTTTGAATTGTTTTTTCATTTGTGACATGGTCCCTGTACACATTTCTATACAAATGTAATCTGTATCTCAGCTCACAATTGATGTTATTTGTCCTTGAAAGATTAAGTTTGCTCACTGGGTCTTTCTTTTTTTTTTGCAGTTAACTTAATAGCAATTGTGATCCTGTCCCAGGGAAAGTGTGGACTTTCCACTTCCACCACTCGCTACCTGGTGGCCATGGCATTGATGGATCTCCTGGTCATTATCACTGAGATCATACTCCGTCGAATCAACAATTATTATTTCCCATTGAATGT
>NC_057739.1:612371-615878 GCF_004010195.1 Chiloscyllium plagiosum
GACTGTGGTTCTAGCAACAACTGGCATTTTCCTATGTTTAAAAAACATTCCCATTTACTTCAGATATAAACCTAAGTGGGTAATTAAAAATGTAGAATGGCGCTGTTCTAATAAGCAAATCTACTTTAGAGATCCAAGGTGGATTGGATTTAGGATGTTTGAAAAGGTTTTGACGCCATTATTACCATTCGGTTTAATTCTGTTAATCAATGCATTGACAGTCAGACACATTTTAATGGCCAGTCGAGTCCGTATGGGACTGAAGCATCACAAAAAAGATGAAAAACACAGTGACCAAGAGATGGAGAGCAGAAGGAAGTCAATGATTTTACTCTTTACCATATCGGGCACCTTCATCCTCCTGTGGTTTGTTTACATTATATATTTTTTTGATTTTGATGATTCCATAGTCAGTTCTGATGGGATGTTTAAAGTGCTTGCCTATATGCTGAGAAATTTAAGTTGCTGCACAAACACATTTATTTACGTGGCTACTCAGTCAAGGTTCAGAGAGCAGTTGAGGAGCATGTTGAAATATCTCCTATTGTCTATTCATAAATTCGTGAATAGACAAAACAACTGAGAGCAGCACAAATATCCAGACAGCAATAGACAAATATTAACGCCCAGATTACAAAACCAACTTCACATAGCCCTAAACAATGGAAAGTAAAGGGATGTAGGGGGGTGGGGGAGGGGGCGTAGTTAATCAGCCTGAACTATGGATCAGCAACATGGAAGAAAACTGGGGAAAGAAGAAACATTGTCAATCAGAGAACAGGAAGGACGGGGCCACACGTCAGAGAGCTGGCAGACAAGGGTTAGATATTCACTTCGGAGGAAAAGGTGTTAAAAACAGGAGGAGTCAGAGCAATCCTCAACGATGGGACAAGTGACAAACAGGGTCACGAGAAGAGCAGTAAATAGAGAATTACTGTCGAACAAGCAGCAGAGCAAATAAGGAAACCACAAGACGTGACTCTCGGAAGAAACAGGAATGCTGAGGAGAATGACTGGATTGTTTGGAGGGACTAATAAGGATCAAACACACGTTTCACTTTTACACTCTCAAAACTCTGCATTTCTAAAAACAGATGGAATTTGTGAACAGTATATTCTTAAGTGTATTACAATTGTTTTTGCAAACAAGTTATTGTTGGTAGTCGTATGTTTAAGATTGCGATGAAGGGGACATTCATCTCTAAGAGGATAGTTAATCTTTGCAACCCTTTAACACAGAGTGTTGTCAAAGTTAGAACAATAAGTATATTAAAGAGAAGACAGACTAAATTGCAATTATTCAGGGACTAAATGGCTCTGGGTCAAAGACAGGAGAGTGGATTTGAGGATTATCAGATCAACTGAATGAATGGAGAAGCAAATTCAATTGACTGAATGGTATAATTCTGCTTCACTGTCTTATGTTTTATCATAATTGATTCCATGGATACCACTCTCCAGTATTCCTACGCTGCTGTCCCTATTTGTATCAGCAATTAACACAAAAGTTTATCGTTACCTCATTCATTTGACACAAGTCCGACAAACAATAGATCCCGATGTCATAGGACGTCTGGAAGATGTGAGGACAACCTCTATCACAGTGAACTGTCTGAGGGCACACAATCTCATGCAATTATCTTCAAGCATGAAAACGCTCCCTATTTTGGTAACGTCCTGCTTCTACTATAACTTGTACAATCTCCAGATAGTTCTCCATATTCATTTTGTTAATGCCGCCCCCCATGCCGATATCCGTCACCATGCCCAGCTCCAGCCCCATACCAGGTCGTAGCTCCCAGCCCTGCCGTGTTTTCACCATCCCTCCAGAACTACCCCTCTCTGAGGATGAAAGATCAGTCCTCAGCAGTGGCCTCACCTTCATTCCCCTACGCTCTCGGATTAACGAGTTCAACACACAGCGTGACATCGGACAATTCTTCCGCCGCCTTCGCCTCCGCGCCTACTTCTTCAACCAGGATTCTCGCCCACCCTTTGACGACCCCTTCTCCCGCCTCCAACACACCCCATCCACCTGGACACCCCATGCTGGCCTCTTACCCGCGCTCGATCTCTTCATAGCCAACTGCAGCCGCGACATTAACCGCCTCAACTTCTCCACCCCTCTTACCCACTCCAAACTCTCACCCTCGAAATGTGCAGCCCTCCACTCCCTCCGTTCCAACCCCAACCTCACCATCAAACCAGCAGACAAGGGAGGCGCGGTGCTAGTTTGGCGCACCAACCTTTACACCGCTGAGGCTAAACACCAGCTCGCTGACACCTCCTCCTACTGCCCACTTGACCATGACCCCAACCTCCCACCACCAAACCATCATCTCCCAGACCATCCATAACCTCATCACCTCAGGGGATCTCCCATCCACCGCCTCCAACCTCATAGTCCCACAACCCCGCACCACCCGTTTCTACCTCCTGCCCAAAATCCACAAACCAGACTGCCCTGGTCGACCCATTGTCTCAGCCTGCTCCTGGCCCACCGAACTCATCTCTGCATACCTCAACACGGTTCTGTCCCCCTTTGCCCAAGAACTCCCCACCTACATTCGGGACACCACCCATGGCCTCCACCTCCTCCATGATTTTCGCTTCCCCGGTCCCCAACGCCTTATTTTCACCATGGACATCCAATCCCTGTACACCTCCATCCCCCATCACAAAGGCCTCAAAGCCCTCCGCTTCTTCCTTTCCCGCCGTACCAACCAGTACCCTTCCACCGACACCCTCCTTCGACTGACTGAACTGGTCCTCACTCTGAACAACTTCTCTTTCCAATCCTCCCACTTCCTCCAAACCGAAGGAGTAGGCATGGGCACCCGCATGGGTCCCAGCGATGCCTGCCTTTTCGGAGGATATGTGGAACAGTCCATCTTCCGCTGCTTCACTGGCACCACACCCCACCTATTCCTCCGCTACATCGATGACTATATCGGCGCTGCCTCGTGCTACCACGAGGAGGTTGAACAGTTCATCCACTTTACCAACACCTTCCACCCCAACCTCAAATTCACCTGGACCGTCTCAGACTCCTCCCTCCCCTTCCTAGACCTTTCCATTTCTATCTCGGGCGACCGAATCAACATGGACATTTACTATAAACCGACCAACTCCCACAGCTAACTAGACTGCACCTCCTCCCACCCTGCCCCCTGTAAAAACGCCATCCCATATTCCCAATTCCTTCGTCTCCGATGCATCTGCTCCCAGGAGGACCAGTTACAAATCCTTACAACCCAGATGGCCTCCTTCTTCAAGGACCACAATTTCCCCCCAGACGTGGTCGATGATGCCCTCCACCGCATCTCTTCCACTTCCCGTTCCTCCACCCTTGAGCCCCGCCCCACCAACTGCCACCAGGACAGAACCCCACTGGTCCTCACCTACACCCCACCAACCTCCATGTACAGCGTATCATCCGCCGTCATTTCCGCCACCTCCAAACGGACCCACCACCAGGGATATATTTCCCTCCCCTCCCCTATCAGC
>NC_057739.1:616169-618030 GCF_004010195.1 Chiloscyllium plagiosum
CAGATGCTGGAGATCAGAGCTGAAAATGTGTTGCTGGAAAAGCGCAGCAGGTCAGGCAGCATCCAAGGAGCAGGAGAATTGACATTTCGGGCATGAGCCCTTCTTCAGGACCATAGCAACACGACGGTTGGAGGAAGAGTGCCTCATCTTCCGCCTAGGAACCCTCCAACCACAAGGGATGAACTCAGATTTCTCCAGTTTCCTCATTTCCCCTCCCCCCACCTTGTCTCAGTCAAATCCCTCGAACTCAGCACCGCCTTCCTAACCTGCAATCTTCTTCCTGACCTCTCCGCCCCCACTCCACTTCGGCCTATCATCCTCACCTTGACCTCCCTCCAACTCCCCTCCCCCAAGTCCCTCCTCCCTACCTTTTATCTTAGCCTGCTGGACACACTTTCCTCATTCCTGAAGAAGGGCTTATGCCCGAAACGTCGATTCTCCTGTTCCTTGGATGCTGCCTGACCTGCTGCGATTTTCCAGCAACACATTTTCAGCAATGAATAACCTTTCATCGCTTCCATAATCTTCCATAGTGCTGCAAAGTTGTCCAGACCCTGTAGGTCTCCATATTTTTGTAATTAACTTCAGACTCTAAAACACCATATCATTTGAGGAAGTTGCCCAAAAACATGCACTCTCCCCAACTTTCTAAGCTTGTATCATCTGTGGGATATAGGTAAAGTAGTGTTACTTCTGCACTAATAATTACTTAAGCAAGGTAAATGGACTCACACCAGTGTGTAATTGTTTCAACTAAGAGCTGAGTCAACAAGAATGCAAATTATGTGGAGGAAATACATAATTGTTTTTGTATGAGCTAAAATTGTATGCAAGAATGAAATGTGACTGCAAAACAATGGTAGATGTTACAGACAAATAGATAAGGTGCTGTGAGGATGTAGGTTGAGCCAGATAAGCTTGCACAAGCAGGAGTTATAAGCATCTGTTTCCCACTTTTACAGAAACTCAGTAACAAACCCCAATTAAAAGGTCATAAGGAATAGTATGGTTGGGGAAAGCACAGATGGAGGGAGTAGATAATGGTGAAGAAAGGATATACCGAACAATGGGCCACAGCGGGATGTGGTCAAATGACCTTGTGAGGCCAGAAAAAAGCATTTTGTCACAGAAAAGGCCGGCTAAGGCAAGAGATAAACAGGAGTAATGGGTGCCGGTCTTAGAGAAGTGGAAGATGTAAACGGGGAGGAGCAATGGGATAAAAAGATAGGAACCAAATTACATAAATATCATGTATTAGTTGAATTCAGTGTGTGTGTATCCCTGCCTTGTAGACAGTGGACATCGCACCCTCTTGCAAGAGTAAAATAAATGACGCTACTGATTCAGATCTTGTCTCGGACTAAAATTATTGAAGGGAGTGAGCTTTGTTTCTCACACAGTCCTACAATCCTTGTAATCCTGTTCGAGACTCGGCAAACTTCCTTCACTTTGCATCATTCTCCAGAACACCACAATTCTACTTCTCTTTATAAACTACTTCCGATTTCAAGAGAGGTCTCTGTAACCTCTCTTGTTAAAGTACAGTTATGAGATGGCCCAAGGGATCCCGTGTAGACTCAGACCTATAAGCCCCTCTCTTGGTTCGTCCCGGAGATCGTACTCTTTGGAAATCTGGAATAAAAAAACCTCTTACAGACAAATTAGTTTAGATTAGATTAGATTAGATTACTTACAATGTGGAAACAGGCCCTTCGGCCCAACAAGTCCACACCGCCCCGCCGAAGCGCAACCCACCCATACCCCTACATTTACTCCTTACCTAACACTACGGGCAATTTAGCATGGCCAATTCACCTGACCTGCACATCTTTGGACTGTGGGAGGAAACCGGAGCACCCGG
>NC_057739.1:618824-635150 GCF_004010195.1 Chiloscyllium plagiosum
TATGACCTTGTCTTGCTTGTATCTTATTTATCTTGCACTCAACTAAGAGAACCCATTTCCAATTAAAAGCCCGTTTGCCTTTTGCACTGCATCTCCACAACCTGTTTCCCGTCACTCCTCCCCACCTCTGTCAAGTTATTACAAAACCCATTTTCCAATCCTTTTCATTCCTGAAGAAGGGTCATTCTGGACTTGAAACACTATCTGTTTCTCTGTCTCCGCTGTTGCTGTTGGACCTGTTCAGTTTCTCTCGAGATGAATAGGTTCAATAAAACAGAGACCCGTGGACACTGGAAATCTGGAACAAGAACAAAAAATTGCTGGAGAGACTGGAAGCTCTGAAGAAGAGTCACTGAACCCGAAAGAATAACTCTGTTGTCACTCCTCTGATGCTGACAGACCTGCTTCATTTCTCCAGCAATTTCTGTTCTAGAACAAGTTTCAAAGACGTGTGTTAAAACTACTCAAACGCCCTGTCAAATGTGGAGCGCTGTTCACCGGGAAGTGAATGATAACAAGAGGTGGACAAATTCATTGGTTCTGAAACTACATAACGCGAGCATCTCTGACACTACAGAGCTCTTAATCATCGTCAGTGAGTAAAACAGAGGGAAACACATTCACTTTAAGCACAGAAAATGGCACTACAGAAGGGAAAAGGTTCTGATGAATATTTGAAAGGGTTTTGAGGAACGTGACAAATTGGAGGCATGACACCATGGAGACACCCACGGAAGAATGGGAATATTAAAATGGAAATGTTACCACATCCGAAACCAGAGTAGGTCACTGATGGATGACTCGGTCTCGATGTGAATGGGGAGACAGGCAGCAGAATTGTACTGCAGCTTAAACTTGGCATTCATGTCATATTGCAGACCACAGCAGCAGGAGAAGTAAAATTGTATTCAAACACAACCTGTAACTTTTTGTCCAGGATAATCCCTGAGTCTACCGTTATCATCAAGCTAATCTATGGATCGGTCAAGAGTGCCGGTTAACATGCCAGGGTCAGAACCATGTGTACCTAAACCTGATGACAACCATTAAAGTTACCGGTCTGAGCTGAACCTGGGTGAGGTCTTAAGCGAAAATGCTGGAAAATCTCAGCAGATCTGGCAGCATCTGTAAGGAGAGAAAAGAGCTAACATTTTGAGTCTTGACAAAGGGTCAGTTAGACTCGAAACTTCAGCTCTTTTCTCTCCTTACAGATGCTGCCAGACTTGCTGAGATTTTCCAGCATCCGCAGTAATTTGCTTTTATTTACCAGGTGAGGTTTTGGTGGATGTATTCACAGTGAATCTGTGGCTGAGCTGATCCTTGGTGTTTACAGGTGCTGTAGACACAGAGAATTTGAGTCTGAGCTAACCATTGGTGGGATATGGGGGATGTATTCACAGTGAAAACTTTTCTGAGTTGACTCTGGGTGGGAAATACAGTCTGTATCCACAGAGAGTCTGGGTCTGAGCTGATCCTTATTCGGGTATGGTGGTTGTACTCATAGTGCACCTGGGTCAGAGGTGACCCTGGGTGGAGTATGGGGGCTATATTCACAGTGAATCTGGGTCTGAGCTTATCCTGGCTGAGTATGGGGGCCGTATTCACAGTGAATCCGGATCTGAGCTGACCCTGTGTGATGTAGGGGGGCTTTATTCACAGTGAATCTGAATCTGAACTATCCCTGAGTGGGGTATGGAGGCTGTATTCACAGTGAATCTAGGTCTGAGCTGACCCTAGGTATGTTACCTGGTAGGTTCTGTACCTGAGCTAACCATTGGGGGATATGTATGACGTATTCACAGTAAATCTGTTTCTGAGCTGACCCTGGGTGGGATAGAGGGACTGTGTTCACAGTGACTCTGTGTCAAAGCTGACCGTGGTTGGGGTATGGGGGCTGTTTTCACAGTGAATCTGGGTCTGAGGTGATCCTGGTTTGCTTATGGAGACTATTTTCATAATGAATCTGGTTCTGACCTGACACTGGGTCGGTATGGAGTCTGTATTCACAGTGAATCTGGGTCTGAGGTACAATGAGTGCGGTTATGGGTGATGTATTCACTGTGAACCTGGATCTGACCTGAACCTGGGTGGAGTATGGGAGATGTATTCACTGTGAATCTGGGTCTGAGGTGACAATGAGTGTGGTTATGGGTGATGTATTCACAATGCATCTGAGTCAGAACTGACCCTGGGTGGGGTAAGGTGTCTGCATTCACAGTGAATCTAGGTCTGAGCTGACCCTGGTTGGGGTATGGGGGCTGTATTCACAGTGGATCTGAGCTGACCCTGTGTGATGTACGGGGGCTGTATTCACAGTGAAGCTGAGTCTGAGCTATGCCTGGGTGGGGTATGGAGGCTGTATTCACAGTGAATCTGGGTCTGAGGTAGACCTGGGTGGGGTATGGTGGATGTATTCACTGAATCTGGATCTGAGCTAAGCCTGGTTGGAGTATGGGGGCTGTATTGACATTGAATCTGTTTCTGAGCTGACTGTGGGTGCGGTTATCGATGATGAATTCGCAGTGAACCTTAATCTTAGCTGACTCTGGGTGAGGTATGGGGGCTGAAAATGTGTTGCTGGAAAAGCGCAGCAGGTCAGGCAGCATCCAAGGAGCAGGAGAATCGACGTTTCGGGCATCAGCCCTTCTTCAGGAATGAATCAGTGAGTCTGCGTCTGAGCTGACCTTTGTTGGGTTATGGTGGCTGTATTCACAGAGAATCTGGGTCTGAGCTGACCCTGGATGGAGTGTGGTGTCTCTCTTCACAGAGAATCTGGCAGTGTGCTAAACCTGGGTGGGGTATGGCGGATGTATTCACTAAATCTGGATCTAAGCGAACCCTGGTTGAAGTATGGGGGGCAGTATTGACAGTGAACCTGTGTCTGATCTGACCTTGGGTGTGGTTATGGGCGATGCATTCACAGTGAATCACAATCTGAGCTGACCTTGGGTGAGGTAAGGGATGCTGTACTCGCAGTGAATCTGGGTCTGAGCTGACGCTGGGTGGGGAATGTGGGCTGTATTTGCAGGGAAACTGGGTCTGAGCTGACCCTGAGTGGGATATTGGGGCTGTAATCATAGAGAATCTGGGTCTGAGCTAAATGTCGGTGGGGTATGGGGATGTATTCACAATGAATCTGTTTCTGAGCTGACCCTGTGTGGGAAATACGGACTGTGTTCACAGTGAGTTTGGGTCTGAGCTAACTCGTGTTGGGGTATGGGGACTGTACTCACAGTGAATCTGGGTCTGAGCTGACCCTGGGTGGGGTGTGGTGTCTCTCTTCACAGTGAATCTGGGGGTGAGCTGACCCTTAATGGGGCATGGGGACTGTATTCACAGCGAATGTGAGTCAGAGCTGATCGCTTGGGAGGGTAGGGGGATGTATTCACAGTGAAATGGTGTCTGAGCAGTCCCTGCATATAGTATGGAGGCTATATTCTCATGAATCAGGGTATGAGCTAACCCTGGCTATGCTATGGGAGATTTGTTCACACTGAATGGGATCAGTGCTGACCCTGCGTGTGCTATGGGGGATGTATTCACAGTGAATCTGGGTCTGAGCTGACCCTGGGTGGGGTAAGGGGGGTGTATTCACAGGGAAACTGTGACTTAGCTGACCCTCAGTGGGTCTGGGGACTGTATTCACAGTGAATCTATGCTGCCAGACTTGCTGAGATTTTCCAGCATCCACAGTAATTTGCTTTTATTTACCAGGTGAGGTTTTGGTGGATGTATTCACAGTGAATCTGTGGCTGAGCTGATCCTTGGTGTTTACAGGGGCTGTAGACACAGAGAATTTGAGTCTGAGCTAACCATTGGCGGGATATGGTTGATGTATTCACAGTGAAAACTTTTCTGAGTTGACTCTGGGTGGGAAATACAGTCTGTATCCACAGAGAGTCTGGGTCTGAGCTGATTCTTATTCGGGTATGGTGGTTGTACTCATAGTGCACCTGGATCAGAGGTGACCCTGGGTGGAGTATGGGGGCTATATTCACAGTGAATCTGGGACTGAGCTTATCCTGGCTGAGTATGGGGGCCGTATTCACAGTGAATCCGGATCTGAGCTGACCCTGTGTGATGTAGGGGGGCTTTATTCACAGTGAATCTGAATCTGAACTATCCCTGAGGGGGGTATGGAGGCTGTATTCACAGTGAATCTAGGTCTGAGCTGATCCTAGGTGTGTTACCTGGTAGGTTCTGTACCTGAGCTAACCATTGGGGGATATGTATGACGTATTCACAGTAAATCTGTTTCTGAGCTGACCCTGGGTGGGATAGAGGGACTGTGTTCACAGTGACTCTGTGTCAAAGCTGACCGTGGTTGGAGTATGGGGGCTGTTTTCACAGTGAATCTGGGTCTGAGGTGATCCTGGTTTGCTTATGGAGACTATTTTCATAATGAATCTGGTTCTGACCTGACACTGGGTCGGTATGGAGTCTGTATTCACAGTGAATCTGGGTCTGAGGTACAATGAGTGCGGTTATGGGTGATGTATTCACTGTGAATCTGGATCTGACCTGAACCTGGGTGGAGTATGGGGGATGTATTCACTGTGAATCTGGGTCTGAGGTGACAATGAGTGTGGTTATGGGTGATGTATTCACAATGCGTCTGAGTCAGAACTGACCCTGGGTGTGGTAAGGTGTCTGCATTCACAGTGAATCTAGGTCTGAGCTGACCCTGGTTGGGGTATGGGGGCTGTATTCACAGTGGATCTGAGCTGACCCTGTGTGATGTACGGGGGCTGTATTCACAGTGAAGCTGAGTCTGAGCTATGCCTGGGTGGGGTATGGAGGCTGTATTCACAGTGAATCTGGGTCTGAGGTAGACCTGGGTGGGGTATGGTGGATGTATTCACTGAATCTGGATCTGAGCTAAGCCTGGTTGGAGTATGGGGGCTGTATTGACATTGAATCTGTTTCTGAGCTGACTGTGGGTGCGGTTATCGATGATGAATTCACAGTGAACCTTAATCTTAGCTGACTCTGGGTGAGGTATGGGGGCTGAAAATGTGTTGCTAGAAAAGCGCTGCAAGTCAGGCAGCATCCAAGGAGCAGGAGAATCGACGTTTCGGGCATCAGCCTTTCTTCAGGAATGAATCAGTGAGTCTGCGTCTGAGCTGACCCTTGTTGGGTTATGGTGGCTGTATTCACAGAGAATCTGGGTCTGAGCTGACCCTGGATGGAGTATGGTGTCTCTCTTCACAGAGAATCTGGCAGTGTGCTAAACCTGGGTGGGGTATGGTGGGTGTATTCACTAAATCTGGATCTAAGCTAACCCTGGTTGAAGTATGGGGGGCAGTATTGACAGTGAACCTGTGTCTGATCTGACCTTGGGTGCGGTTATGGGCGATGCATTCACAGTGAATCACAATCTGAGCTGACCTTGGGTGAGGTAAGGGATGCTGTACTCGCAGTGAATCTGGGTCTGAGCTGACGCTGGGTGGGCATGGTTGTTGTATTCACAGTGAATCTGCGTCTGAGCTGAACCCTGGTGGGATATTGGGGCTGTAATCATAGAGGATCTGCGTCTGAGCTAAATGTCGGTGGGGTATGGGGATGTATTCACAATGAATCTGTTTCTGAGCTGACCCTGTGTGGGAAATACGGACTGTGTTCACAATGAGTTTGGGTCTGAGCTAACTCGTGTTGGGGTATGGGGACTGTACTCACAGTGAATCTGGGTCTGAGCTGACCCTGGGTGGGGTGTGGTGTCGCTCTTCACAGTGAATCTGGGGGTGAGCTGACCCTTAATGGGGCATGGGGACTGTATTCACAGTGAATCTGAGTCTCAGCTGATCGCTTGGGAGGGTAAGGGTATGTATTCACAGTGAAATGGTGTCTGAGCAGTCCCTGCATATAGTATGGAGGCTATATTCTCATGAATCAGGGTATGAGCTAACCCTGGCTATGCTATGGGAGATTTGTTCACACTGAATGGGATCAGTGCTGACCCTGCGTGTGCCAAGGGGGATGTATTCAGAGTGAATCTGGGTCTGAGCTGACCCTGGGTGGGGTAAGGGGGATGTATTCACAGTGAAACTGTGACTTAGCTGACCCTCAGTGGGTCTGGGGACTGTATTCACAGTGAATCTGCGACTGAGCTGAACTTTGGTGGGGTATGGGGGATGTATTCACAATACATCTGTTGCCGAGCTGACCCTTGGTGGGAAATACGGGCTGTGTTCACAGTGAGTCTGCGTCTGAGCTGACCCTTGTTGGGGTATGGTGGCTTTACTCAGAGTGAATCTGCGTCTGAGCTGACCCTTGTTGGGGTATGGTGGCTTTACTCAGAGTGAATCTGGGTCTGAGCTGACCCTTGTTGGGGTATGGTATTTCTCTTCACAGAAAATCTGGGTCTGAGCTAAATCTGGGTGGGGTATGGCTGATGTATTCACTAAATCTGGATCTGAGCTAACTCTGGTTGGAGTATGGGGGCTGTATTGACATTGAACCTGTGTCCGAGCTGACCGTGGGTACGGTTATGGGCAATGCATTCACAGTTAATCTCAATCTGAGCTGACCCTGGGTGAGGTAAGGGATGCTGTATTCGCAGTGAATCTGGGTCTGAGCTGACCCTGTGTGGGAAATACGGACTGTGTTCAGAGTGAGTCTGGGTCTGAGCTAACCCTTGTTGGGGTATGGGGGCTGTACTCACAGTGAATCTGGGTCTCAGCTGACCCTGGGTGGGGTGTGGTGTCTCTCTTCACAGTGAAGCTGGGGGTGAGCTGACCCTTAATGGGGCATGGGGACTGTTTTCACACTGAATCTGTGTCTGAGCTTACCCAGGGTGTGTATGGGGCCTTTATTCACAGTGAATGTGGGTGTGAGGTGAACCTGGCTGTGGTATGGCCGATGTACTCGCAGTGAACCTGGATCTGAGCTGACCTTGTGTGACATAAGGAAAAAAGTGAGGTCTGCAGATGCTGGAGACCAGAGCTGAAAATGTGTTGCGGGAACAGCGCAGCAGGTCAGGCAGCATCCAGGGAACAGGAGAATCGATGTTTCGGGCATAAGCCCTTCTTCAGGAAGGGTTTATGCCTGAAACATATGCGTGACATATGTGGGCTGTATTCACAGTGATTCTTAGTCTGAGCTGAATGCTTGGGAGGGTAGAGGAATGTATTCACAGTGAATTGGGGTCTGAGCAGACCCTGGGTAGAATATGGAGGCTGTATTCACATGAATCTAGCTATGGGCTAACCCTGGCAGTGGTACGGGGGATTTGTTCACACTGAACGGGGTCTGAGCTGACCTTGGGTGTGCTATGTGGGATGTATTCGCAGTGAATCTGGGTCTGAGCTGACCCTGGGTGGGAAATACGGGCTGTGTTCACAGTGAGTCTGAATCTGAGCTGACCCTTGTTGAGGTATGGTGGCTGTATTCAGAGTGAATCTGGGTCTGAGCAGACCCTGTGTTGGCTACGGGGGCTGTGTTCACAGTGAATTGAGGTCTGACCACACCCTGCATATAGTATGGAGGCTGTATTCAGAGTGAATCTGGGGCTGAGCTGAACCTTGGTGGGGTATGGGGGCGGTATTCACAGTGACTCTGTGCTGAGCTAACCGTCGGTGGAGTGTGGGTGACGTATTCACAATACATCTGTTTCTGAGCTGACCCTGGTTGGGAAATACGGGCTGTGTTCACAGTGAGTCTGGGTCTGAGCTGACACTTGTTGGGTTATGGGGACTGTATTCACAGTGAATCTGGGTTTGCGTTTAGTCAGGGTGGGTATGGGGGCTGTATTCACAGTGAATTTGGGTGTGAGCTGACGCTGTCTGTGGTCTTGGCGATATACTTACAGTGAACCTGGGTCTGAGCTGACCCAGTGTGGGGTATGGTGGCTGTAACAATAGTGAATCTGGGTCTGAAATGACCCAGTGTGATGTATGGGGGCTGTATTCACAGTGAATCTGGGTTTGAGTTTAGCCAGGTTGGGTATGGGGGCTGTATTCACATGAATCTGGGTATGAGCTATCCCTGGGTTGGGTATGGGTCTTTATTCACAATGAATGTGAGTCTGACTTGACACTGGGTGGGGTATGGAGGCTGAATTCACAGTGACTCTGCGACTGAGTTGACCTTGATTTGGCTTTGGGGGCTGTGTTCACAGTGAATTGGGGTCTGATCGTAATCTGCATATAGTATGGAGGCTGTATTCACATGAATCTGGGTATGAGCTATCCCTGGCTATGGAATGGGCGATGTATTCACAGTGAATCTGGGTCTGAGCTGACCCTGTGTTGAGTATAAGTCTGTATTCACAATGAACGTGAGTCTGACCTGACACTGGGTGGGATTTGGAGGCTGTGTTCACTGTGAATCTGGATTTGAGCTCAACCTGGATGGAGTATGGGGGCTGTATTGACATTGAACCTGTGTCTGAGCTGACCCTGGGTGCGGTTATGAGCAATGAGTTCACAGTGAATCTCAATCTGAGCTGATCCTGGGTGAGGTAAGGGATGCTGTATTCGCAGTGAATCTGGGTCTGAGCTGACACTGAGTGGGTTGGTTTCACAGTGAATCTGTGTCTGAGCTCACCATTGGTGGCGTATGGGGGATGTATTCACAATACAAGGTAATGAGAGGCATAGATAGAGTCGATGGCCAGAGACTATTTCCCAGGGCAGAAATGACTAACAGGAGGGGTCACAGTTTTAAGCTGGTTGGAGGAAAGTATAGAGGGGATGTCAGAGGCGGGTTCTTTACACAGAGAGTTTTGAGAGCATGGAATGCGTTGCCAGCAGCAGTTGTGGAGGCAGGGTCATTGGGGACATTTAAGAGACTCCTCGACATACATATGGTCACAGAAATTTGAGGTTGCATACATGAGGATCAGTGGTCGGCACAACATCGTGGGCTGAAGGGCCTGTTCTGTGCTGTACTGTTCTATGTTCTATGTTTCTGAGCTGACTCTGGGTCAGGTGTGGTGTCTCTCTTCACAGTGAATTTGTGAGTGAGCTGATCCTGGTTTGGGTATGGAGGCTGTATTCACAATGAATCTGGGTCTGACCTGACACTGGGAGGGGTATGGAGGCTGTGTGCGCGGTTGTGTGTGATGCATTCACAGTGAATCTCAATCTGTCCGTCTGTTCATATTGGCAGCTACTAAACTGACCCTTCACCAGCCGTACAAGTGTGCATCTCACATTCTGTTGTTAACCTTCTCAGGTCTCAGCAGACCCAACATCTCACCCAAGCTCATCTGAGCCGTATGAGGTCTCACTGTTGCAGAACCCTTACCTCTCATTTCGTGACTGCTTCACTTTGAATCCTGTTACAATCCTTGAGCAACCCCCTGACGATCTTCCTGTCCCCACCAGCCCATTGCTGTTTGTTTAGGAATCATTTCCTTCCTGCTCCTTGCCCAGGTTTCGCAGACCTCCTATTTGAAATTCCTGATCTCCCCTGATTTTATGTTGATGGTACTTCCTCTGTTTCCCCGATGGAAAGTCAGGCTATGCTATCGCAACAGACACTGCTGTTCAGGAGTCTGCTGCCTTTCAGACCCCTGTCTCTGCACAGAAATCTGAGCATTTTGCCCTTACCAGAGGTTTTATTCTCGCCACTGATAAAATTGTTAACATTTACAACGATTCCAGATCCGCATCAGCATGACCTTGGTTTCCTGTGGCAGCAACGAGGCTCCCTTACTTTGACGGGGAATCCCATTCCGAATGCTCTTTGGGTTAAAAATCTCCTCGATGCTATGCTGCTTCCTTGTCAATTGGCTGTTACTAAATGCACCGGACACACGAGGAGGGACACTCCGGTACAACGAGGAAAAGCCCGTGCTAATTCAGCTGCTAAGGAGGTGGCTGCATCAGCCATTTTAGTTGTTCCAACTAACGGGAATCAGGCTCTAAACCAAGTAGCTACTTTGAAAACAAAGGACATGCCAGATCTAATTGCAATTCACACTTTCCAGAGGGACACCTCTGAATCTGAGTGTAGACTTTGGAAGTCGACGGGGTGTTCACACTCCTCGACACGAGACCTCTGGCTAACACCGGTAGGTCACGTTTGTATTCCTGATTCTTTGTTCCCAGTGCTTGTTGATTACTTGCATACTTGTTCCCATCTTGGCAAAGAAGGAATGGGACAGCTACTTTTAAACACCTGGTGGCACCCGGATTTCAATAAAACAGCTCAAATGCTGCTGGATAGATGCCTTACTTGTAAGAAACATAACAAGCATAAAGGTGTTAAATGCCCTTCCATGACTAACCCCTGGTAGTTCGTCCTTTTATTTGTATGCAGCTTGATTTCATTGAGCTACCTAAGGTACAATGTTACAAATACTGTTGAGTGATGATTGATGTATTTAGCAAATGGATTGAAGCCTTCTCCACCCTAATTGTACTGCACATTCAGCAGTGAAAATATTGCTAAGTGAAGAATGTCCCCACTTTGGGTTGCCTAAGATGATAAGCTCTGACAATGGACCACATTTTGTGGCCCAAATCAATACTGAATTGTGTGAATCACCTTCAATTAAACATCAAGTGCACTGCGTGTATCACCCACAGGCAGCGGGGATTGTGGAATGGGCCAACAGTACCTTCAAAGAAAAGTTATCAAAATTCGTCAAAGACATGGGGTTGAATTGGCTCAATGTTTTGCCATTAGCACTCTTTCACATGTAAGTGACTGGGCATTCGGGGACAGGACTATCAGCTGCAGAGATAGTTTATGGTCGGCCAATGACAACTCCGTCGGGTGCTCATACTAAACCCCTAGATCTCCATGTTATGGGTGAGAAAATGCAGAAACCCTTGAAACAGTTAACTCTTTCTCTGAAGTTTCTTCTCTCACAGATCCAAACAATCGCATTGCCCAGCTGAGAAAATCACGATTGCCTCCCAATACCCATGAGTAAACCCAGGGGATTACGTTTGGCTAAGAATTGGAAATGAAACATATTAGGACATCACTGGTGTGAGCTCTTTTAAGCCATATTGACTACATCAGCCTTGGTCAAAATTGATGGGCATTCCAATTGGGTTCATCTATCTGATTGGAAGAAGATTACTCCTCAACTGGTCGACAGCACAGCATAAACATCATTTTGGCACTCTTTGGACTTTTTGAATTCTTTGATGTCGGTGAATATTTGACAATTCTCCTCGGGAACCGCATGCAAACACTTATTTACTGATGTCATGTATGGATGCTGAGAAATTGAATATAAGTAAGTGTTGGGTTTGAACACATATCCCCATCCATTTAGGGAAGGAATGCCTCTTCACCCCCTCCCTTTCTATATATCAGAAACAGTTGAGTGGATGTTGGACGGAATCGCAGAGGGCTTCATGGGGAAATTAGGACATGGGAAACAGCAGGTTATGAAATGATTACATTTTCGATGTAGTCTCAGTCCACATATAATTACAACTCATTTCATCCTTCCCTTACAGTTCATTCAAATAACGGTACAGGTCCTTATGCTGAGAAAATTAGAACAAGGAATGCTAATGGGGCCAAGCAAATGTAATCTCACATTTGACTGGCAAGGCCCAGTAGTCAATATTTCAAGAAATGGGATGTTTAACTGTGATAGGACGAGGATGTAGAATATTACATCCGATAGTCCATGGGCCTATTCCACCATGAAGCCTTGGATGACATTGGCTGATGAGTTTACAGCTTGGTACAGAGTTTACATGTGGAAGCAAAGAGTACCCATGACTTCCTGCCAATTGGATAGGATCCTGCTGCCTGGGTTATGTTGTACCCTACATGCATCACCTCACCTCCCTCAAGCACTACCACCCATGAACTGCGAGAGCCATTACTGGGCTAGACCAGTTCCTCATATCGTCCTTTCCGTTATGTGGAATGGGGTGAAGGATCCAGCGAATTGGTTTACATGGCCTCAGCACTGGAAGACCTGGCCAATGAGACAGCTTTAGAAGCCAAGGCAATTGGACAAGCATTGACTTAGGCCTCAGCTGAGCCAGTGACTGTCCGGAGAGTCACATTGCAGAATCGACTGGCTTTGGATCAACTGCAAGCCTCGGAAGGGTGATCATCTGCTGTTGTGGGTCGGGAATGCTGTACTTACATTCCAGACTCCTCTGAACATATTACCAACTTAATTGAATATATTAAGCAACATACTGACCACGTTGGCAAAGAACTCCACGATTATAGCCCACGAATTGGTTAAGTTGTTTGGAACATAAATGTTTGATCGGATCATTAAAGCCTTTTTGCTCATCGTACTATTGCTAGCAGGAGTCAGGTTACTTGTCTGCTTGTGCCAATACAAACTTCAATTGGATTTTCGAAATGCCTATACAGCTGACTGTCGTGTTATGACAAAAGAGGGAAACGTGGCATTGTGGGCAACACCTAACATTTCATGATTGGAAAAAAAATTGTTCATTTCTCAAGTTATAATTCAGGAAGTTGAAAGGCAAAATGTCAGAAACAGCTTTCAGGACCGGGCTGTATGCAAACAAATTCCATAAGTTTGACTAAAATTCAGTAATCATTTTCACAGTGCCTTGTATATTTCAAACGGCAGATCGCAGACGTAAGAAAAGGTCAATAGAAACAGAGTTATGGAATGACACAAACGATTAATGTTTTTTAAACTAAGGTCCAGTGGTACAGGTTATGCACATGTCATGATAATCTGTTATTGCTAAGCATATTTTAAAGTTTATAATGTGTTACTTTTATAAGGTGTGAAACTTAGAAGGGAAACAGGGGACGAACTGGATCCCTCCTCTTTCCTAGTCCCAGCCAAATTGTTGCAGTATTTAAATAAAGGCTGATTATTTTCAGTTCAATTGATTTTTGAGTATTGTTGATTTCTCTTGCTCTCATAGATCCCTGCTAATTAAATTCTACTGTGACACTGCTGTACAGGAACTTTGCGAGATCACATTTGGAGCAGTGTGCACAAATTTAGTCTCCTCACTGAAGAAAGGGAGCAGCTCAGAGATGGTTCCCTCACCTGATTTGTGCAGCGAAGATGTGAATGTAGAAAGGAAGCAAGACTTGTTATTCCAATAAAAATGAAAGATGATCTTAATTTTACATCAAAGACCAGAGGAAGTGAGCAAGAGACCATTACACGGAGAATGGAGAATTCCATTCCACTTCTCCAGACTGTTACACAGGAACAGCAGAGGTATATTCAGGCCTTTGACCCCGTTGCATCAGGGCAGGACGAGGCTCTTCAGTCCTTGGAGCCTGATATATTTACAGGAAGAGACCAACCAGCCCCTCAAACATATAATGCTGGACCCAGAGTAGGCCATGAAGCATCAGGATCAGTCCGTTCAGCTTCCTCAAGTTTGTAACTCAGGAAATGGAAGAGTCTACAGAATGACTTGTGACTGTTACACTTGAATAACAGAAGGCCATACAGCTGAAAGAGCTGATTGCATGGGAATTGGAGAAGAGCATAAAACTGTGTGTGACCTTTTCTGAGGAAGGACGAGGTAATTCAACCATTGTGTTTTGGAGGTCACAGAGATGTAACAGCAGGGAAATAGACCCTTCACTCAAACTCGCCCATGCCAACCAGATATCCTAACCGAATCTAGTCCTATTTGACAGCACTTGACCCATATCCCACTGAACCCTTCCTATTCATATATCCATCCTGATGCCTTTTAAATGTTGCAATTTTACCCGTCTCCACCACTTCCTCTGGCAGTTCATATCGTACACGTACCCCCAGTTGTGACTTAGATCCCTTTGTTTCTTTCCCCTTCAGCCAAAACCTATACTCTCTAGTTCTGGACTCCCCCACCCCAGCAAAAATACCTTGTCTATGTATCCCCATGATTTAGAAGACCAATCATCCCCTCAATCCCATTTCATGGATGTAGGAGGAGTCCATTCAGCATCTTAGGCCTGTTATGATGCAACATGAGGAGACCCTTCAGCCCCTCAAGCCATTATGCAGCAATGTGAAGATTCCATATCCCAGCAAGCCTCTTATGCATTATCAGGAGGAGAACAAGCAGAGTTTAAGCTGGACATTCTGGCCTTGGTGCTCCAGTGTAGCAACACTTCGAGGACATTCAGTCCATTGAGTTTGCAAACCAGGAACAGACCGAGCCCATTCAATCACCTGATGCCTCTAACACAGCAATTGGAGCAGATCTTATAAAGCTCTGTGCCTGTTACAGAGGAATTAAAACAGAACGTAGAGGATTCAGAAAGCAAAGAACTTACAATAATCATCATCACTATGGATTAAAAAGTAGTGAGTGAACTGTTGGGATTTAAGACAAATCATTAGAATCCATTAACAAGGAAATAATTACTACTAATGACCATGATCTCCACCAGACTGATCTCAGAACTCTGAGAGTTTGAACTTGGCTCCACCCTTTGGAAGTGGATCCACAGCTTTCTGACCCACAGACTGTAATCAGTGAAGGTGGGAAACTGCACTTCCTCCATGATAACATGGAGCACTGGAGACCACCCCTCCCCAACACCCCCCACCCCACCACCAACACTCCCCCGCCCCCTGCAAGGATGCGTTCTTAGCTTTTTACTTTATTCTCTGGGCACCCATAACATCGTTACCAAATTCCAAATGAACTCCATCTACAATTTTGCTAATGACACGACTGGATGAATATCAAAGAACGACGTGTCAAAATACAAAAAGGAAAGAGAGGGCTTAGTAACTTGGGTCAGTGAGAACAACCTCTCTCTCAATGTCAGCAAAACTAAAGAACGGATCATTGACTTCAGAAAGAAAGGACGGCAACAAGGACGGCAAAACGCCCTTGTCTAGATGCAAGGAGCTGAGGTTGAGAGGGTGGAGACTGTCAAGTTCCTAGGAGTGACAATAACCGACAACAGCACCAGGGTCCCAGGTTCAATTCCCGCCTCAGGCGACTGACTGTGTGGAGTTTGCACATTCTCCCCGTGTCTGCGTGGGTTTCCTCCGGGCGGTCCGGTTTCCTCCCACAGTCCAAAGATGTGCAGGTCAGGTGAATTGGCCATGCTAAATTGCCCATAATGTTAGGTAAGGGGTAAATGTAGGGGTATGGGTGGGTTGCGCTTCGGCGGGTCGGTGTGGACTTGTTGGGCCGAAGGGCCTGTTTCCACACTGTAATGTAATGTAATCTAATTTCTCTTCGGAGGGTCAGAGTGGACTTGTTAGGCCGCAGGGGCTGTTTCCACACTGCAGGAAATCTAATCAAACATGTCCGAGACTTCTGATGAGGATGCAATGGTTAAGATGGGACAACAATGTGTTTTTTTCATCAGGAGTGTCAGGAAATATGGCATGACCATAAGGACTCTCACCAGTTTCTCCAGATGAACCACTAAAAGCTTACTGTTCAGCTGCATAGCGGCCTGATGTAACAACTGCTCTGCCCAAGATTGTGAGAAACTCAAAAAGGAAACCCAGACTATCACAGAAACCAACCTTCCATTTATGCAGTCTATTAACATGGTTCGTTGCTACAGAAAGGCTGACAGCATCACCAAAGACACATCATACCCCGGTAATGATCTCCGACAACCTCTTCCATCAGGTAGAAGGTACAGAATCCTGAATAGATAGAGTCATAGAGATGTACAGCATGGAAGCAATCCCTTTGGTCCAACCCGTCCATGCCCACCAGGTATCGCAACCCAATCTAGCCCCACCTGCCAGTACCCAGCCCATATCCCTCCAAACCCTTCCTATTCATATATCCATCCAAATGCCTCTTCAATGTTGCAATTATACCAGCCTCCACCACTTCCTCTGGCAGCTCATTCCATTTATGTACCACCCGCTGCATGAAAACATTGCCCCTTAGGTCTCTTCTATATCTTTCCCCTCTCACCCTAAACCGATACCATCTAGTTCTGGGCTCCCCGATCCCAGGGACAAGATTTTGTCCATTTATCCTATCCATGCCCCTCATAATTTTGTAAACCTCTATAAGGTCACCCCTCAACCTCTAACGGTCCAGAGAAAACAGCCCCAGCCTGTTCAGCCTCTCCCTATAGCTCAAATCCTCCAACCCTGGCAACATCCTTGTAAATCTTTTCTGAACCCTCTCAAGTTTCACAACATCTTTCCGATAGGAAGGAGACCAGAATTGCACGCAATATTCCAACAGTGACCTAACGATGCCCCAGCAGGTTCAGGAACAGCTTCTTCCCACCCTTTATTAGACTGTGAATGGACTCTCGACCTTCAAATAATGCCTATCTTGTAAATATTGACCTTGCCTTGTGCCTACCCAGTCTGACATAACCTGTGTGCCTCTGATATGTTTTTTTTACCCTATGATCTGTATGTCCTTGCTCATTATAATCTGCCTGTACAGCTCATAAACAAAGCTG
>NC_057739.1:635985-639177 GCF_004010195.1 Chiloscyllium plagiosum
AGAGGAGGGTGGGGGTGGGGAGAGAGTAGCATAGAGTACAGTAGGTGAGTGGGGGAGGAGATGAAGGTGATAGGTCAGGAAAAAGAGGGTGGAGTGGATAGGTGGAAAAGGAGATAGGCAGGTCAGACAAGTCCGGACAAGTCAAGGGGACAGTGCGGAGCTGGAAGATTGAAACTAGGATGAGGTGGGGGAAGGGGAAATGAGAGAGGCAAGTGCAATTTCAGTGTCTCTGTCTAAAGGAATAAGATACAAGTAGGGAAATGTTGCTGCAAATATGCAAGGCATTAATAGGATCACAAGTGGAGTACTCTCTGCAGTTTCAGTGCCCTGACTTGTGGATGGATTTCGTTGCATTGGAGACATTCAGAAGAAGTTCATTAGATTGACTCCAGAGATGAGACATTTTTCCAATGAAGAGAAATTGAGCAGTTCAGGCGTAGACTCTCTGGAGTTTAGAAGAATGAGAGGAGATCTCATTGAGGTCGATACGATGCTAAAGGTGAGTGACAATGCAAATGTGGAGTGAATACTTCCTTTTGTGAGCCAATCTAGAACAAGATATCATTGCTTAGAATAAGGCAGAGCAGATTTCAAACAAGGGTGAGGAGAATTCACTTTGCTCAAAGGGTTGTGAGTCTGTGTAATTCAGTACCACAGAATGCAGAGGATGCTGGGACACTGAGTAAATGAAGGATTATGGAGAGAGGGTTATGGAGAGAAGGATTATGAACAGAGGCCAAGATGACATCTGCTGTGATCATATTTCATGGCGGAGCAGGCTTGAGTGGGTGAATTGCCGATTCAAGCTCATTGCTTTTGCTCAGTCTTCGAATATGCGAGACAGGAGTCAGGGGGGACATGGTTACCAAACAGGAAGCAGACACTCAGGATAAATCTAACTTAATTAGTTTGACAGAATATAAACAGCGGAGACACACATTGACCAGTGCTATGTCCCCAACTATTTACAATCTCTCTCAAGGGTTTAAGTTGCTCTGCAACTCAGTTCGGTGATAACACTAAGATAGCAGGAAATTGTGTTATCAAGCGAAGTTGCAGCATTTGTAAATGGATATAAACAGGTAAAGTCCATAGACTGCAGATGGAAAATAACCTGATATATAACTTGTCATTTTCTTTTCCAGGAAGCATGTCCCTGAAATGGAGAGAGATCACAGGACTCAGTGAGACAGGGTGTCCTGGAGGATTCAGTCTGACCAGTTCAGACATTGGAAGTGTTGCTCCATCTCCCTAATGTTCCCAGTGACCCCAGTGCTCTCAGTACACACAGAATATTTAGATGCAGTTGGTGAGCAATGGTATCTTGCGAGGGATAGGGTGTTTTGGACCATGTGTCACGGGGATAGCCTGTATCTGAGAGGCCACCCTTTCTTCCCATGTGCATATCCGAAGACGATGGGTAAGAGTGAATACTTCTGAATGAAGAGGCTGTGGCTGCTGCCAGGGCTGTGGGGATTCACCAATAAAACAAATGTGTATCCTTTTCTTTATGACATAAGCTGTTTCAAAGTCCATCAGTCCTCTTTATTTCCAAACCAAAATTGATAAAGAAATAAAAATATAAATAATGAATAATCAGCGAGGGTTCCAACACAATGGGCATCTCCTTTCATATCATTTCACTCCCACTAACTTCTCTGGCACTATTTTGTAGAAATATTAATCTCCTTTAATTCTTCCCTATCGATATACACTTGTTTCTGCAGCATTTCTGAGAAATTATCTGTGTGCTCTTCTGAGAAGGCAAACTAAAGTAGTTGCTAATTGCTGTATCATTTCCTGAGCTTTGAGAGCAGGGGAGAATTCAGCACAGGATGTCGAAGAAGTTGATTAAGAGGGTGAACATAAAGTGTGAGAAGTCAATTTGCAAGGAACATAAACAAAAACTGATGTGTTTTCTTCATTCATTCTCAGGAATGAGGCCGTCGTTGGCTGGACAGCATTTATTACCCATCCCTCAGTGCTCAGGGGTGTCATGGTGGCTCAGTGGTTAGCCCTGCTGCCTCACAGCACTAGGGTCCTAGGTTCAGTTCTGGCCTCGGGCAACTCTCTGTGTGGAGTTTGCGCATTCTCCCCATGTCTGTGTGGGTTGTGCTCTGGTTTCCTCCCACAGTTACAAAGATTTTGAATGCGAGCAGCAGTGGAGGTAAGACGAACCCGGAAGACTGCAGCTAAGGTAAGGCAGTTTTTAAAAGAAATTACTTACCGGTAGCGGACAGCGGTGTTTTCCCTTTCACGGAAGGAGCGGGATCAGTGGGCGAAGTGACGAGGACCAGAGGGGCAGCTGGGAAGGAAAGCAGTGACCATATATATCAGCAAGGCTGCTCCTTGAAAACAGTGTTAGGGAATTGGAGTTGGAGCTGGATGAACTACGGGTCATTCAGGAGGCTGAGGGGGTAATTAAGAGGAGTTGCTCACTCCTATGGCTCAGGACAAGGATAAATGGGTTACAGTTAGGGGGAGGAAAGGGGACAGACAGACAGTGCAGAGATCCCCCGTGGACATTCCCCTCAGCAATAAGTATACCATTTTGGATACTGCTGGGGGGGATGACCTACCAGAGGAAAGCCATAGCAGTCAGTTCTCTGGCACTGAGCCTGACGCTGTGGCAAAGAAGGGAAGGGGGCAGAATAGAAAAGTACTCGTGGTCGGGGACTCGATAGTGAGGGGAATCGGCAGGAGATTTTGTGGTCAGGATCGGGATTCCCGGAAGGTATGTTGCCTCCCTGGTGCCACGGTCCGGGACGTCTCCGATCGGGTGTATAAGGTTCTAAAAGGGGAGGGCGAACAGCCAGAAATCGTGTTACATATTGGCACTAATGATATAGTCAGGAAAATGATTGAGGATATAAAAAGTGAGTTCAGGAAGTTAGGATGGAAGCTGCAAAGCAAGACGAACAGAGTAGTGTTCTCTAGTTTACTACCGGTGCCACGAGATAGCGAGGTGAGGAACAGGGAGCGGGCACAGCTTAACACGTGGCTGCGCAGCTGGTGCTGGAGGGAGGGCTTCAGATATGTAGATAATTGGGATGCCTTCTGGGGAAGGTGGGACCTGTACATGAAGGACGGGTTGCACCTGAACTGGAAGGGGACCAATGTCCTGGTGGAAGGTTTGCTTGAGTAGTTCGAGAGGGTTTAAACTAGTATGGCAGGGGGGTGGGAACCTGAGCT
>NC_057739.1:642008-649417 GCF_004010195.1 Chiloscyllium plagiosum
GTCGATAGCCAGAGACTATTTCCCAGGGCAGAAATGACTAACACAAGGGGTCATAGCTTTAAGCTGGTTGGAGGAAAGTATAGAGGGCATATCAGAGGCGGGTTCTTTACACAGAGAGTTGTGAGAGCATGGAATGCGTTGCCAGCAGCAGTTGTGGAAGCAAGGTCATTGGGAACATTTAAGAGACTCCTGGACATGCATATGGTCACAGAAATTTGAGGGTGCATACATGAGGATCAGTGGTCAGCACAACATCGTGGGCTGAAGGGCCTGTTCTGTGCTGTACTGTTCTATGTTCTATGTGTAGGTTAGGTGAATTGACCATGCTAAATTGTCCGTAGTGCTAGGTGTAGGGGAATGGGTCTGGGTGGGTTACTCTTTGGGGGGTCGGTGTGGACTTGTTGGGCTTGTTTCCACACTGTAGGGAATCTAATCCTTGGTTCGCATGATCTGTTCACCTGATTTCAGACTATAAGTATGAAAAGTCTTGAAGAATTTGCCTCGAAGAATCAAACCCAGGGTCTTACAGGAGAGCAGACAGAGGGAGAGAGTACCAGCCTGGACCTGCTTCTTTGCCCCCAGCAGCTTCAGCTGCCTGACTGCTTTCAGGGAATAGTCAGATGGCCAAAAAAAATAGATCAAACCAGAGAAATCTGAGCTGGGAGAACTGGGCACTCCCCTTATATTGTGCAACTGTTTTTATTTTAAACTTAAAAGCCTTTTGTGTGAGGCAGTTCCTGTTAGCTCTCATATAACTGGCCCTAAAACCTTGAACTTAGACTTTTTGAAACCTGTGTCTTTTATGACCTCACTATAAAAAACACAATGCCAACATAACCTTGTTAAAGGAGCAGCATCATCACACAACAGCTTTCTGTGCTGCACTTTGTCAAAGGCCTTCTGGAAATCCAAACAGATCACGTCCACTGACTCTCCTCTGTCTAACTTGATCATTCCCTTCTCAAAGAATTCTGACAGATTTGTCAGGCAGAACCTTGAAGCCTTCATGATTCTGCCATATTTTATAATGAGCTCACCAATCACATCAATGAAAGCAAACTCTATGATCCTAAAAATGACCAAGACCACGCTAACCAGCCTCTAGTTATCTGTTTTCTGCCTCTCTCCCTCCTTAAACAGGGGTGTTAACATTAGCCATTTTCAGTTCTCATGACCCTACCTGACTCCAGTGATTCCTGAAAGATCACCACCAATACCTTTACAACCTCCTCATCTATCTCCTTTGGAACCCTGTGGTGTAACCCATTCAGTCCGGGTTATTTATCCACCTTCAAACCTTTCAGCATTCCCAGAACCTTCTCTGAAATGGTGGCCACTGCACGCAACCCTCTCCCAAACATCTTATGGTTCTGGGATGTTACGGCGTCACCCACTGGGAAAACTGATGCAAGGTTTCTCCAGCATTTCTTTGTTCCCTATTGTTACTCCTCCAGGCACATTTCCAGCGGTTCAATGTCCACTCTTGCCTCTCTGTAACCTTTATGATACCTTAAAAAATCTTGCAATCTTGCACAGAACATAGAACATAGAACAATACAGCACAGGAACGGGCCCATTGACACATGATGTTGTGACATACATGATGCCAAATTAAATTAATTCCTTCTGTCTGCCTTTGATCTGCATTCCTCAGTTCCTTGTGTGTTCATGTGATAATCCAAAAGTCCTTTCATTGTCCCTATTGTAATTGCCACCACCAACAAAGACCCCTCCGATGCTCTGTTTAAAAAACTTGCCCCTCATGGCTCCTTTGAACTTTCCTCTCTCACTTTAAATGCATACCCCATTGTATTAGACATTTCAACTCTGGGAAACACATTCTGACCGTCAATCCTATCCAGGCATCCCATAATTTTAGAGAACTCTGCCAAGTCTCCCCACATCCTTCGCTGCACCAGAGAAAGCAACCCGAGTTTTTCTAACCCCTCCTTGTTCCTCATACATTCTAACCGAGACAACACCCTGGTAAACCTCTTCTGCACACTCTTCAAAGCCTCCAAATCCTTCTTGTAATGTGACAACCAGAACTGAATGCAATACTCGAAGTGTGGCCGAAGTAAAGCCCTATAAAGCTGCACCATGACATCCTGACACTTGTACTCAATTCCTCAAGCAAAAACGGCAAGCATACATTGGGCCTTCTTTCCCACCTTATCTACCTGTGTGGCCACTTGTACCTCAAGAACCCTTTGCACATTAACGCTGTTCAGGCTTCTGCCATTAACTGGATACTTTTCCTTAGTATTTGATCTTCCGAAGTGCAGTACCCATACTTACTCAGATTAAACTCCACCTGCTGTTTTTCCTACCATATGTGCAACTGATCTATCTCCTGCTCGATCCTTTGACAACCTTCTACATTATTCACAAATCAATCAATTATTGTATTGTCTGCAATCTTACTAACTCAACCATTTGGATTTTCTTCCAGGTCATTCATTTATATCACAAACAGCAGAGATCCCAGTGCAGATCCCTGCAGAACATCACAATCCTCCAGTCTGAATCACCACCTTCCAACACTACCCTCTATCTTCTATGAGCAAGTCAATTCCAATTCCAAACAGCCAAGTCACCATGAATCCCACTCATCTTAATCTTCTCAATGAGCTGACTGTTCCGAAAAGAAGGTTGTCACACCTCTGATAATTAAAACCGAAACATCCAGAGAGCAGCGCCTCCCCTTGTAATCTAATAAAGAAGGCTGAGAAGGGTTATAACCTACCTCCCATTCCCCATTCTGTTGTAAAGAATTGAATAATGGGATGAAATTATTTTGCTCAATCTGAAATTAACAAATAACAATTTATTTTCCTGACTCCAACAGTGAACAAATTCACAGAATTCCTCACAAATTGAACAACTATTCCCTCACTACTATCCATTCACTCAATGAATTAAATTTTATTTGTATGCAGGTCCCATCTATATAAATCTAGGGAATAAGAAAACAATAAATTAAAGCTTAGTCTCCCAAAATTCACACAGGATGTGTCTTCCAGAATACTCCTCTACCTCTCCACTGAGTCTGCTGTTCAGGATCCATTCTCTGTGAATTTGTCTGCTCTGAACACCTCTCTCGGTCGAATTCTGATGTCAGAAATATTCGCTAAATGTGTTGTGTACCTTCATGAATAAATGAAGGTACAAATCCAAATGCCTCTTAAATGTTGCAATTGTACCAGCCTCCAGCACTTCCTCTGGCAACTCATTCCATACACGCACATATGTTCGAAACACCACCCACGCCCTCTGCCTCCTCCAAGATTTCCATTTCCCCGGCCCCCAATGCCTCATATTCACCATGGATATCCAGTCCCTCTACACCTCCATCCGCCATGACGAAGACCTCTAAGCCCTTTGTTTCTTCCTCTGGCAACTCATTCCTCTGCGTGAAAAAGTTGCCCCTAAGGTCTCTTTTATATCTTTCCCCTCTCAACTAAACCTATGTCCTCAAGTTCTGGACTCCCCCACCCCAGGGAAAAAACTTTGCCTATTTACCCGTTCCATGCCCCTCATAATTTTGTAAACCTCTATTATGTCACCCCTCAGTCTCCAACGCACCAGGGAAAGCAACTCCAGCCTGTTCAGCTTCTCCCTATAGCTCAAATCCTCCAACACTGGCAACACTCTTGTAAATCTTTTCTGAACCCTTCCAAGTTTCACAACATCTTTCCGATAGGAAGGAAACCAGAATTGCACGCAATATTCCAACAGTGGCCGAACCAATGTCCTGTACAGCCGCAATATGATCTACCAACTCATCTACTCAATATTCTGACCAATAAAGGAAAGCATACCAAACGCCTTCCTCACTATCCTATCTTCCTGTGACTCCACTTTCAAGGAGCTATGAACCTGCACTCCAAGGTCTCTTTGTTCAGCAACACTCCCTAGGACCTTACCATTAAGTGTATAAGTCCTGCTAAGATTTGCTTTCCCAAAATGCAGCACCTCGCATTTTTCTGAATTAAACTCCATATGCCACTTCTCAGCCCATTGGCCCATCTGGTACAGATCCTGTTGTAATCTGAGGTAAACCTCTTAGCTGTCTACGACACCTCCAATTTGGTGTCACATGATAACTAGGAGTATTTCTTAGTCTAAAATCACACTGAATTTCAGTAATAGCCACTTGTTGTCTGTTTGTTGCTAATGACCATGTACTGCTGAAAATGGGATGCATTTGAGCTATGTATCTGCCCCAAAAGCAGTGAGAGAACAGGTTCAGAAGGAGAAACTAATGTTTGAGATTGTTTTTATTTGTGACATGGCCCAGTGCACATTTTCTGTACAAATATAATCGTAACCTCGGCTCAGAATTGATTTTCTTTGTCCTCAAAAGATTAAGTTTGCTCACTGGGTCTTTCTTTATTTTTTGCAGTTAACTTAACAGCAATTGTGATCCTGTCACAGCAACTTTTCACTTGCACCACTTGCTACTTGGTGGCCATGGCATTGATGGATCTCCTGGTCATTATCACTGAGGTCATAGTCCATCAGATCATTAATGATTATTCCCGTTAAATGTCGTGAAGCTCACTTCTGTGTGTCGACCTCTCTATGTTATGATCCGTGTAGCCATAGACTGTTCCGTCTGGTTCACTGTGACTTTCACCTTTGACCGATTTGTTGCCATTTCTTGCCGGAAACTGAAATCGAAATATTGCACCAAGAAAACTGTGACTGTGGTTCTAGCAACAACTGGCATTTTCCTATGTTTAAAAAACATTCACACTTACTTCAGATATAAACCTAAAAGGGTAATCAACAATGTAGAATGGCGCTGTTCTAATAAGCAAATCTACTTTAGAGATCCAAGATGGACTGGATTTAGGTTGTTTGAAAAAGTTTTAACACCATTATTACCATTTGATTTAATTCGGTTATTCAATGCTATGACAGTCAGACACATTTTATTTTAATGGCCAGTCGAGTCCGTATGGGACTGAAGCATCACAAAAAAGATGAAACACAAAGTGACCAAAAGATGGAGAGCAGAAGGAAGTCGATGATTTTACTCTTTACCATATCGGGCACCTTCATCCTCTTGTAGTTTGTTTACATTATTGGCTTTTTTGATTTTGTTGGTTCTCTAGACATTTCTGCCAAGACATTTGAAGTAGTTGCCTATATGCTGGTCAGTGTTTGCGCTGCACCTTCCGACCAATTGGTGTACCACATGCTATTTAGTGACAGCTCATTAGAAAGTTTAGTTTTCAGAATACAATGGGACATCAACTGCCTCAACCTCTTCGCCCTCCTCACACACTACAACCTCTCACCCTTGCAACACGCAGCCCTCCACTCCCTTCGCTCCAACCTCAACCTCATCATCAAACCAGCAGACAAGGAGGGTGGGGGGGTGAAACGCAGTGGTAGTTTGGCACACTGACCCTTACACCGCTGAAGCGAGGCACCAACTTGAGACATCTCCTCCTACTGCCACCTTGACCATGACCTCACCCCCGTCATCACCAAACAATTATCTCCCAGACCATTCACAATCTCATCACCTCAGGGAATCTTCCACCTCCAACTTCCAACCTCATCTTCCGTGAACCCCAAAACCTCCGGTTCTACATCCTACCCAAGATCCACAAGCCTGACTGCCCCGGCCGACCCATCATCTCAGTCTACTCCTGTCCCACCGAACTCAACTCCACCTACCTCGATACTGTCCTATCCCCCTGGTCCAGGAACTGCTCACATATGTTCGAGACACCACCCACGCCCTCCGCCTCCTCCAAGATTTCCATTTCCCTGGCCCCCAATGCCTCATATTCACCATGGATATCCAGTCCCTCAACACCTCCATCCGCCATGACGAAGGCCTCTAAGCCCTTTGTTTCTTCCTCTCCTGGTGTCCCCACCAGTACCCTTCCACTGACACTCTCATTCGTTCGGCTGACAGGTCCTCACCCTCAATAATTTCTGCTTTGAATCCTCCCACTTCCTCCAGATGAAAGGGGTAGCCGTGGGCACCAACATGGGCTCCAACTATGCATGTTTCTTTGTCGGTTACATGGAATAGTTTATCTTCCGAGTTACAATGGCACCATGCCTCACCTTTTCTTCTGCTAAAGTGATGACTGTATCAGCATCAACTCGTGCACCCATGAGGATGTTGAACAGTTTATCAACTTCACCAACACTTTACACCCCCACCTTAAATTCACCTGGACTATTTCAGACATGTCCATCCCCTTCCCCCAGGAACTCCATCTCCATCAGTGGTGACTGACACAACATGGACATCTTCTACAAACCTACTAACTCCAATAGCTACCTGGACTGTACCTTCTCCCACCTTGGCTCCTGCAAAAACACTATCCCTTATTCCACCGCCTCCACCGCATCTGCGCCCAGGAGGACCAGTTCCATCACAGAACACACCAGATGGCCTCCTTCTTTAAGGGCTGCAATTTCCCGTCCCAAGTGGTTGATGACCTCCAAATCATCTCCTCCACATCCCGGACCTCTGCCCTCGAGCCTCACCCCTCTGACCGCAACAAGGACAGAGCCTCCTGGTCCTCATCTTCAATCCCACCAACCTCTGTATATATCGTATCATCCTCTGCCATTTCCTCCCCCTACAAATAGACCCCACCACCAAAGGTATATTTCCCTCTCTATCCCTATTTGCTTTCCATAAAGATTTCCCTCTATGACTCCCTTGTCAGGTCCATATACTCCACCATACCACCCTCCCCTCCTGGCATCGTCCCCTGCCACCACAGGAATTACAAAACTTGTGCCCCCACCTACCCCTCACCTCTGTGCATAGCCCCAAAAGCACCTTCCACATCCATCCAAATTTTACCTGTATTTCCACACATGTCATTTATCATATATATTGCTCCTGAAGCAGTCTCCTCTCCACTGGGGAGACAGGATGCCTACTCGCAGAGTGCTTCAAAGAAGATCTCCGGGGCACCTGCACCAACCAACCCCACCACTCCACGGCTGAACACTTCAATTCCCCCTCCCACTCCGTCAAGGACATGCATGTCCTGGGCCTCTTCCATTGCCAGCCCAGTCTATGTTTGGAAAGTTAAAATCCATAACCTACCATAACCACCCTATTATTCTTACAGATAACATATCTCCTCACAAATTTGTTTCTCAATTTCCCTTTGACTATTAGGGAGTCTATAATGCAATCACAGTAAGGTGATCATCCCTTTCTTATTTCTCAGTTCCACCCAAATAACTTCCCTGGATGTATTTCTGGGAATATCCTCCCTCAGTTCAGCTGCAATGCTGTCCCTTATCATAAATGCCATTCCCCTTCCTCTCTTGCCTCCCTTCCTGTCATTTCTGTAATATTTGCATCATGGAAAATTAAGCTGCCAGTCCTGTCCATCCCAGAGCCACATTTCCGTAAT
>NC_057739.1:649917-652558 GCF_004010195.1 Chiloscyllium plagiosum
GCCCTTACCACCACACTCACTTCTCAAGGATCTCCTTTCACTAATTCAAAACTGATGTTGCAACGAAACAAATTTCCTTCCCAATCAAGATTCAAAAGGGACATTTGCCTGTGTATCTCCAGATCCAGGCCTTTAATTTCCCCAAATCCCATGTCGATCATTTTAAGATATCAATCCCATTCTATTCATCAGCATGTTCACATGTTGTCATAGTCGACATAAGAATTGCTAATATTTCTCTTCGTCCTTCACTGTCCAAGGCTCCAAGTATCCCTTATTGGTGAGTTTCTGCTTCATTTATACTTCAGGCCAGGACAATTTATTGTATTTGCTACTCACAATGCAGTCTCCACTGCACTGGAGACAAACACAGACTTGGTGACCACTTTGCAGAACACATTGGCTTAATTGCAAGCATGAACCGCAGTTCTGTTTCTCACTCCATCACACTCCATTTCCAGGATTTTTTTTTGTAAATTTCAGATTAACACCACTCGCAGTATTTGATTTCTTTCAGCAGCTATCATGCAGGAAGATAAAGAAAAGGCAATGCCTGTTTTGATTCTGTAAGCTAAAGTTACAGTATTTGAAGGTGAAGATTAAAGGAACACAGAAACCCCTTCAAAAGGAACTAACTTGATTTTGACACATTGAAGAGCTTCAAAACATTGTGAGTTGGACAAAACTCGGACATATTTGACTCATAACTGAAATGTACTCTATGAACAGCAGTAAAAACAACCCCAATGAACACAATTCAGTTCTGGACATGATTAGCAGCAAACTCTCACACAAAATTAGATTAGATTCCCTCCAGTGTGGAAACTGGCCATTTGGCCCAACCAGTCCACTCTGACCTCTGAATAGTGTCCCACCTGGACGCATTTCCCTCTGTCTAATGCACCTAACACTATGGGCAATTTAGCATGGCCAATTCACCTGACTTGCACATCTTTGTGAATGTGGGAAGAAATCGGAGCACCAGGAAGAAATCCACACAGACACGGGGAGAATGTGCATACTCCACACAGTCACTTGAGACAGGAATCAAACCCTGGTCCCAGGCACTGTGAGGTAGCAGTGCTAACTACTGAGCTACTGTCCTGCCCCTCACTGAACCACTGTGTCACCCGCCCCAATGAAAAATACGCATCAACCATTATTCAATGAGATTTCTTGTCATGTCCATCATTTAATTTGAAAACGGACACATAGGAAAACAATTAAATTGTTCCAAACTTTACATCTGTTATGTGTCTCCTTTCAAAACATTTGCTATTTGGATAAGTTTGTCATTGTTTCCCTATCTTTACTGTTCGACCGTTACAGGTGAGGTGCCGGAAAACTGGAGATTGGCGAACATGGTGCCGCTATAGAAGAAAGATGTTAAGGAAAAATCAGGGAACCATAGAATGGTGAGCGTGACATTGGTGGTGAGCATGTTGTTGGAGGGAATCCTGAGGGATAGGATTTATGTGGACTTGGAAAGGCAAGGACTCATTAAGGATAGTCAACATGACTGTGCTTGGGAAATCATGTCTCACAAACTTGGTTGAGTTTTTTGAAGAAGTAGTGAAGAGGATTGATGAGGGCAGAGCAGTGGATGTGATCTATATGGACTTCAATAAGGCCTTGAACAAGGTTCCTCATAGTAAACTGGTTAGCAGGGTTAGATAACATGAAACACAAGGAGAACTAGCCATTTGGATACAAAACTGACTCGAATGTAGAAAACAGAGGATGGTGATGGAGTGTTACTTTTTATACTGGAGAACTGTGATCAGCGGTGTGCCACAAAGATCAGTGCTGGGGCCAGTGCTTTTTGTCATTTACATAAACATAGGAGGTATAGTGAGTAAGTTTGCAGATGATACCAAAATTGGAGGTGTAGTGGACAGCAAAGAAGGTTACTTCCGATTACAGCAAGATCTTGGTCAGATGGCCAAAGGGTCAGGAATTGGCAGATGGAATTTAATTTAGATAAATGTGAGGTGCTGCATTTTGAAAAAGCAAATCAGGGCAGGACATAATGGTAAGGTCCTGTGGACTGTTACTGAGCAAACAGACGTTGGAGGAGAGGTTCATTATTCCTTGAAAGTGGAGTCTCAGGTAGAGAGGATATTGAAAATGCATTTGATATGCTTTCCTTTATTGGTCAGACCATTGAGTTTAGGAATTGGGGGGCCATATTGCAGGTATACAGGAAATTGGTTAGGCCACTTTCACAATGTTGTGCGCAATTCTAGTTTCCTTCCTATCGGAAGGATATTGTGACACTTGAAAGGATTCAGAAAAGATTTATAGACTCATAGAGATATACAGCATCGAAACAGACCCTTCGGTCCAACCTGTCCATGCAGATCAGATATCCCAACCCAATCTAGTCCCACCTGCCAGCACCCAGACCATATCCCTCCAAATCCTTCCTATTAATATACCCATCCAAATGCCTCTTAAATGTTGCAATTGTACCAGCCTCCACCACATCCTCTGGCAGCTTATTCTATACACGTACCATCCTCTGTGTGAAAAGGTTGCCCCTTAGGTCTCTTTTATATCTTTCCCCTCTCACCCTAAACCTATGCCTTCTAGTTCTGGACTCCCCAACCCCAGGGAAAATACTTTGTCTGTTTATCCTATC
>NC_057739.1:652783-662226 GCF_004010195.1 Chiloscyllium plagiosum
TCCTGCTAAGATTTGCTTTCCCAAAATGCAGCACCTCGCATTTATCTGAATTAAACTCCATCTGCCACTTCTCAGCCCATTGGCCCATCTGGTCCAGATCCTGTTGTAATCTGAGGTAACCCTCTTCGCTGTCCACTACACCTCCAATTTTGGTGTCATCTGCAAACTTACTAACTGTACCTCTTAAGCTCGCATCCAAATCATTTATGTAAATAACAAAAAGTAGAGGACCCAGCACTGATCCTTGGGGCACTCTACTGGTCACAGGCCTCCAGTCTGAAAAACAACCCTCCATCACCACCCTCTGTCTTCTACAAGCATATTGTCAGGGTTTGATAGTTTGAGATCAAGAGTGAACATAGATCAGTACAGCACAATACAGGCCCTTCAGCCCATAACGTTGTGCTGAGCATTTATCTTAATTTCAGATCAACTTAACCTACACATTCCTCAATTTTTACTGCCGTCCATGTGCTTGTCAAGTATTCGCTTAAATGTCTGTAATGTCTCTGAGTCTACTACCACCACTGCAGTGCATTCCATGCATCCACCACTCTTTGATATCTCCTTCCTCCAATCTCCTTCCTACACCTTCCTCCAATCACCTTAAATTTATGACCCCTTAGGACTGCAAATTGTGCCCCGGAGAAAATTCTCTGGCTATCTACTCTATCAATGCCTCTCATTACTTAGTACACCTTTAAGGAGAAAGTGAGGTCTGCAGATGCTGGAGATCAGAGCTGAAAATGTGTTGCTGGAAAAGCGCAGCAGGTCAGGCAGCATCCAGGGAACAGGAGAATCGACGTTTCGGGCATAAGCCCGAAGAAGGGCTTATGCCCGAAACGTCGATTCTCCTGTTCCCTGGATGCTGCCTGACCTGCTGCGCTTTTCCAGCAACACATTTTCAGCTTAGTACACCTTTATCAAATCATCTCTCTTCCTTCTTCTCTCCAGTGTGGAAAGCTCTGGCTCAGTCAACCTTTCTTCATAAGACAAACCCTCCAATCCACACAGCATCCTGATAAATCTCCTCTGCACCCTCTCTAAACTATCTATAATGAGGTAACCAGAACTGGACACCAAGGTTTTATACAGCTGCAGCAAAACCTCATGGCGATTAAACTCAATTCCCCATTAATGGAAGCCAAGCCACCATACACCTTCTTAACAACCCTATCAACTTTGGCTGGCAACTTTGAAGGATCTATATACCTGGACCCCAAGGTCCCGCTGTTCCGCCACACTGCTAAGAATCATGTCTTTAATTCTGTATTCAGCATTCAAATTCAACCTTCCAAAATGAATTACTTCACATTTATCCAGGTTGAACTCCATCTGCCACTTGTCAGCGCAATTCTGTATCCTGTCAGTGTCTTGTTGAAGCCTGCAACAGCCCTTGACACTAGCTATACCACCAAGCTTTGTGTCATCGACAAACTTACTAACCCACCCTTTCACTTCGTCATCCAAGTCATTTACAAAAACTACAAAGAGCAGATGCCCAAGAACAGATCCCTGCGGGACACCACTGGTCACCAACCTCCAGGCAGAATACTTTTCATCCACTACTACTTGCTGTCTTCTTCTGGACATCCAGATTTGCCTGTATCCCATGCCTCCTAAATTTCTGAATGACCCTACAATAGGGAACCTTATCAGATGCCTTACTGAAATGAAATTATACCACATCCACTGGTCGACCTTCATCAACTTGTCTCATCACATCCTCAAAGAACTCAATAAGGCATGATCTGCCCCTCACAAAGCCATGCTGACTATCTTTAATCAAACTATGTTTTTTCAAATAATTATAAATCCTACCTCTCAGAATCCTTCCAGTCCCTTGCCTACCACAGATGTATGACTGTAATTCCCAGGGATTTCCCAATTCCCTTTCTTGAACAGAGGAACAACATTCACCTTGTTCCAATCATCCAGTACTACTCCTGTGGAGCGTGAAGATGCAAAGATCATCGCCAGAGGTGTAGCAATCTCATTCCTCGCTACCCATAGTACTCTTGGATATATCTTGTCCGGCCCTGGAGACTTACCTATCTGATGCTTCCCAGAGTTTCCAGCACATCCACTTGCTTAACATTAATCCGTTCAAGGAGAAAGTGAGGTCTGCAGATGCTGGAGATCAAAGTTGAAACTTTATTGCTGGAACAGCACAGCAGTTCAGGCAGCATCCAGGGAACAGGAGATTCGACGTTTCGGGCACAGGCCCTTCTTCAGGAATCCGTTCAAGCCCATTAATCTGGTCGACGGGGTCCTCACTATCAACAAGGTCCCTCTCTCTATTGAATACTGAAGCAAAAACTCATTTAGGGCCTCCCCTACCTCTTCAAACTCCAGGCACAAATTCCCTCCACTATCCCTGATCAGCCCTACCCTCTCTCTGATCATTCTCTTATTCCTCATGTAAGTGTAGAACATGGGTTTTCCCTAATCTTTCCCACCAAGGCTTTTTCGTGACCCCTCCTAGCTCTTCTCAGTACTAACTTGGATTGAAAGTTGGTTAGCTGATAGGAAACAAAGAGTAGTGATAAACGGCTCCATTTCGGAATGGCAGGCAGTGACCAGTGGGGTACTGCAGGGATCAGTACTGGGACTGCAGCTTTTTAGAATAAATGATAATGATATAGAAGATGGTATTAGTAATAACGTTAGCAAATTTGCTGATGATACTAAGCTGGGTGGCAGGCGAAATGTGATGAGGATGTGAGGAGATTACAGGGTGACCTGGACAAGTTAGGTGAGTGGTCAGATGCAGTTTAATGTGGATAAATGTATGGTTATCCACTTTGGTGGCAAGAACAGGAAGGCAGATTACTACCTAAATGGAATCCATTTAGGTAAAGGGGCAGTACAAAGAGATCTGGGTGTTCTTGTACACCAGTCAATGAAGGTAAGCATGCAGGTACAGCAGGTAGTGAAGGAGGCTAATAGCATGCTGGCCTTCATAACAAGAGGGATTGAGTATAGAAGCAAAGTGGTTCTTCTGCAGCTGTACAGGGCCCTGGTGAGACCGCACCTGGAGTACTGTGTGCAGTTCTGGTCTCCAAATTTGAGGAAAGACATTCTGGCTATTGAGGGAGTGCAGCGTAGGTTCACGAGGTCAATTCCTCGAATACCAGGATTACCTTACACTGAAAGACTGGAGCGACTGGGCTTGTATACCCTTGAGTTTAGAAGACTGAGAGGGGATATGATTGAGACATATAAGATTATTAATGGATTGGAACCTCTGGAGGCAGGAAACATGTTTCCGCTGATGAGTGAGTGCCGAACCAGAGGACACAGCTTAAAAGTACGGGGTAGACCGCTTAGGACAGAGATGAGGAGAAACTTCTTCATCCAGAGAGTGGTGGCTGTGTGGAATGCTCTGCCCCAGTGGGCAGTGGAGGCCCAGTCTCTGGATTCATTTAAGAAGGAGTTGGAAAGAGCTCTCAAGGATTGTGGAATCAAGGGTTATGGAGATAAGGCAGGAACAGGATACTTATTAGGGATGATCAGCCATGATCATATTGAATGGTGGTGCAGACTCCAAGGGTAGAATGGCCTACTCCTGCACCTTTTGTCTATTGTCTATTTTTTGAGATCTTTCCTAGCTACCCTGTAATCCTCAAAACCTGTGCCAGATCCTTGCTTCCTCAACCTTAAGTAAGCTTCCTTCTTCCTTTTGATGAGAAGCTCCTCTGCTCTTGTCATCCAAGGCTCCTTCACCTTGCCATTCTTTGCCTGTTTCAGCAGGACAAAGTTATCCAACACTCGCAACAAGTGATCCTTAAACAGCCTCCACATTTTTGTTGTGCATTTCACGTAGAACAATTGTTCCCGATTTATATTCCACAGCTCCTGTCTACTAGCAGTATAATTTCCCCTACCCCAACTAAATACCTTCCCACACTTTTTGTTCCTAAATCTCTCCATGGCTATGGTACAGGTGAGGCAGTTGTGGTCATTGTCACTGAAATGCTCTCCTACTGAGAGATCTAATACCTGGCCTGGCTCGTAGCCTAGCACCTAATCCAATATGGCCTACTCCCTAGTAGGCTAATCTACATATTGAGTCAGGAGGCCTTCCTGGCACACCTGACAAAATTAGCTACATCTCGACCATCTGGACTAAGAAAGCTCCAATTAATATTGGGGAAGTTGAAGTCACCCATGACAATAGGCTGGGGCTGTTTAAATATGAGCATCAGATCTGATGGGTGACCTTACAGAGGTTTATAAATTCATGAGTGGAATGAATAGGGTAAATAGGCACGGTCTTTTCCCTGGGTTGGGGGAGTCCAGAATTTCATAGCATAAGTTTCGGGTGAGAGGGGAAAGATTTAAAAGGGATATAAGGGCCAATTTTTTCACGCAAAGTGTAGTGCATTTATGGAATGAGCTGCCAGAGGAAGTGGTGGAGGCTGGTACAATTACAACATTTAAAAGACATCTGGATGATTACATGATTCGGAAGAGTTCAGAGGGATATGAGTCAAGTGCTGGCAAATGGGACTAGATCCAATTTATTATATCCGATCGGCATGGATGAGTTGGACTGAAGCGTCTGTTTCCACGTTATACATTTCTTTGACTCTATGTGTTAAAATATGCATCATTATGCACACAAGACTGAGAATGAGGAAAGGGATAATGGGCACTGAGTACATTCGTGTAACTAGAATATTGGAGAATCAGGAATATCAGCACACTCTGTCATTTGCACTACCATCTGTAAGCTCATCACTTTATGTCTTACATTCCCACTGCTTGCTTTCTAGGAAAAGGTTGGATTTCCCTTCAGTCTAAATTTACAATACACAGCTAATTGATCTGGTAACTGGACAGGCAGAAGGATCTCTAGTTAAGCTCGGGACAGAATCAGTTAGAGAATCCAAAAGTGGATAAAATGTTATCTAGTATGACAATGAGAAAAATAACTGATTAGAACTGATGAGTTTGATGCACTGAACAAGACCATAGGATGCAGGAACCAAAGTAGATCATACAGCCCATCATATCCGCTCCCCTATTCCATGAGATCGTGAATTATCTAATAATTCCCAGATTCCATTTCCATGCCTTATTCACTTAATCCTTAATATTCTTAACAATTAAAAATGTCTATTTGAGCCTTGATTACACTTATTGATCTATCCCAACAGCTCTCTGCCACAAATAATTCCACAAATTCATTACCCCTGAGAGAAAAAGCATCCTCCTCATCTCTGTGCTAGGTAGGGAATTCCTTAGATTGAGACCATGCCCTCTAGTTCTTAAAACTTCCACAAAGATAAATATCCTCTCCACATTTACCCTGTCAAGTACCCTAAGAATAATAAATGTTTCAATGCGGTCTTCTCTCATTCTTTTAAAGTTCAATGAGTACAGACCCAACCTATGGGCTGGGTGCTGGCAGGTGGGGCTAGATTGGGTCGGCATTGGTGAGTTGGACCAAAGGGTCTGTTTCTGTGCTGTACATCTCTATGACTCCATGACTATGACTGTCCTCACATGAAAATCCCTCTATACACCAGGCAACACAGTGAAACTTCCCTGCACTGACCCAATGCTAATGCATCTTTCCTTAGATATGGGTTCCAAAGCTGTTCACTGTATTCCAGCTGTACACTGTATAAGTATAACAATCCCTTTCTACATTTATTGTCCATTGTCTTTGAAATATAGGCTACATTTTATTTGACTTCACTCCTATAAGTTGCACTTGGATGCTAACGTTTTGTAATTCATGCTTGATGACCTCAAAATCCCTCTGTTATGTGGCTTTCTGCAGTCTTTCCCCACTTAAGTAGTATTCAGCTGTTTTGTTTTTCTGAGCAAAGTGCATAACCTCTCATTTTCCCACATTTTATTCAATTTGTAAGGTCTTTGCTCCTTCGTCAGGTGAACTGAATTTCCCACTTATCTTTGTTCATCCACAAAGTTGCCAATGATATAGTCACTTCCGTCATGTAAGTCTATTGGTTTTGTCTGGGGGAAAGTGAAGTAAAACGATGTTGAAATTCCCATGATTCAGCCAACCTGCAAGAATTCAGAACTGTGTTCCTGATGCTCCACTAACATTAGACCAGAGTAGATTATCGACCCCATTCTTCAGCCTTGTCCCTGTAACACTTGATCCTCTTGGATTTAGGATCCAGTCTCATTCCCAGCGTGGGTCTGAATCTGGCCCCCTCCACATGTATTGGCAGCTTGTGACACCGTCTCTGCGAGTGACCGAGCTTGGATTCAGTCTCGCGTCTCGCACGGCAAACCCGATCTGTCTTGAGCAAAGCAATCTCTGTTGGGTGACAGCTCGATCGGGGCAGTGGCCCGGTCTGTTCCTTTAGCGTAGTGGGTATCATGTTCACCTCACAAAGGCAGGCAGAAACAATGACAAGCTTCTGACTTGTCGGAGGCAGAGATTTCTTGCTGCTATTCTCGTCGGTAAACC
Organism: Chiloscyllium plagiosum; assembly: GCF_004010195.1. Lineage (NCBI taxonomy): Eukaryota > Metazoa > Chordata > Chondrichthyes > Orectolobiformes > Hemiscylliidae > Chiloscyllium > Chiloscyllium plagiosum. Next base: position 659,235 of record NC_057739.1, read on the forward strand.
TTGCTTTGAATTTACTCATCCTGATCTGCTGTAGTGGTGAAAGGCAGTACAATTCTAATTAACTGCAAAGTGAAACTTGGTTAAATTTTTCTCCTTCCTGGTGCTAAAAGTGCGCCGATTTGTACAGCATCGATGGTCATTCATTTTAAGAGTGCAGTTTGCATGCCCTGATCCTTGCTTTATGGGCGAAGGCGGCCTGGTTTCAAGCCACGGTGAAGCATGAGTTGCTGGTGTCACAATGCACCATGGAGTACTGATGTACCTTCTCTGTCAGCTGCTTCTCAAAGTAGTCTCTGACAGGCCCCATTTGGATGCTGTCTGCCGTTTCCCAAAGAGCGGGAATCAAAGCCAGAAATCCTCAATCATGTTTTGGAGTAGAGAAACACGTTTGCATTTCTAAGCGCCAGACACATTAGCGACTCATTTAGTCAACAACAGGAATGAACGGATTTACAGACTCAGATGGACCTCTTGAATCGTGCTCTCATGCAGTCATCAATATTAACGTGTGCTCCGAAATCTAAGCAATGTTGAAACTTAAACTGAGGAAATGATAGACACTGAATGATATTGCATCCTTTTTTTGTATATCACAGAGGAGCAAGAAAATCTAAACAGAAAGGGATAAGAAAGCGAGGCACGTGCAGCCCTGGTTTCTTTCTGATTCAGTCAACAACAGGAGACATGAAGATGACTCAGGCGGGAGAGCTATTCACATCTAGAACAAAGAACAATCGTGTGCAGTTAGCACGTCTTTGACATCTGGGATCTTTTACTTTCTGTCAAGATGTTTAGAAACTGCCTTCTTTACATCTCTAAATAAGCACCCAGGGATTTAGTAACATTTAACAAGTTCTCTTTGTTTCCCACACAGGTTTTCAACTCAGTTGGTAGCCATGAGAGTTGCTCATATCCAGGAAATGCACAGTTAAGGCGAAAGACAGAAAGTAGCCATTCATACCGACTCCAAGGTTCCAACAATCTCGCAAAGTGACCTGTTCTTCCCGGATTCTAAAGCGACATCAGTTTTTCAGAAGGAGGACTTTCTTTGAGCCATTAATGCTGCAAAACAGGCACGGCAAATGTAAATATTCCGCACGGTATAATCTGGTACAAGGTCTGCTCAGTTTTGTGCATTTTCCCTATCGCCCGGTGTTTTTCATGTTGTGTGTAAACACGAAAGTTGCTCTTTTTCAAGCAATGGGTGAAATCATTTACCAAAGTGAGAATCTAAATTCGCAAAATATCGTTTAGTTCGAGTTTTCTTTATCAAAGCAGGACCGAATATACTTGCTCACAGCATTATATTTGTTGCTTAACTGAGTCTCACAAGTTGTGTTCAGCTTTCCATTGATTTTTGCTTGGATTGGAGGGCTATCTGGTGGGAATTTGAAATTGTAGCCGGGCATACCCAAACAGCTAAGGAAATGGATGAGCAGGACAGGGATTCTTCAGACCTTTCCCTCTGTCATCGCTTTTGTTGTGTTCCAGTAGCGCCATCGATAAAGTCATTACTAACCCAGCCTCTCGTGGTAGCGTGGCCGAGCAGTCTAAGGTGCTGGGTTTAGACTTCAATATCTAAGGACGCATAGGTTCAAACCCCATCGCTGATACTTCGTTATGCTGAAGATTGGTAGGGATGAGCTCTGTTTGAGTTGAACGCAACAAAATGTCATTGCTTCTCACAGACCAATCTACGATGTGGAACAGCACAGAACTTTCACTGGGTCGGTCCACGCTGTGTCTCGAGAGTGCTGTGGTTATCACATTCGCCTCACAAGTGAAAGGCCCCTAGCAAAATCCCAGACCCAAGCGGACTCCACTGCTGCTTCATGTTCCAGGTAAATTGTAATGTTCACCATCTCATCAAAAGTGAAATGTGATTGTTATTTCACCGCTGTTGTCAAATAAAACCCTGCAGTGAATCTACTTGCCGTGATTTACTGTTGTAGCGAATGGGAAGCTGGTGAGTCGCCTTTTCGATCTGCTTCAGGCACAACCGCATTGTGGATTGGAAGGGAGACCTAATCTCATCAAGACTGTAATTGGTAATCTTCACTCTTCGTGGGTCATCGTTATTCTGTTTTCTTATGTCACTTGAGCACTTTTCGAGAAGTGGCGGTGTTCGAACGCTGCAGCATGTTTGGAGGTACAGGTTGGAATTACCTCGCTGCCAGTTGTGGGAGTAGTTTGTGACTCAGATCCCTCGGACCGTCTCACAGACTCCATTCATGCTTCGGTGCGTCTGGAAATGCCTTGGCCGTGTCATTGCTTCTGTTATGCGCGAGGAGCTGTCTAATTGGGGATTTGCTCCATAGCCGACGAGCTAGTATTGTTTGTGAGGTAAAAGTTGAAAGTGTCCATGATAACGGTCACTGGGGGGCAAAAAATGACGACGCTTTCTAACCACCAACCTGCAGCCGAATGCGCTAACTTATTGCACCACAGAGACAGAAACCATCCTGCTGTACAAATAATCCATGAAAGCTGGTGTCAGCAACTGTAGCATCATAGAGATGCACAGCACGGAAACAGTCCTACCTGAACTCAGTGGTGGGCAAGTTGTTGGAAGGAATCCTGAGGGACAGGATGTACATGTATTTGGAAAGGCAAGGACTGATTCGGGATAGTCAACATGGCTTTGTGCGTGGGAAATCATGTCTCACAAACTTGATTGAGTTTTTTGAAGAAGTAACAAAGAAGATTGATGATGGCAGAGCAGTAGATGTGATCTATATGGACTTCAGTAAGGCATTCGACAAAGTTACCCATGAGAGACTGATAAGCAAGGTTAGATCTCACGGAATACAGGGAGAACTAGCCATTTGGATACAGAACTGCCTCAAAGGTAGAAGACAGAGGGTGGTGGTGGAGGGTTGTTTTTCAGACTGGAGGCCTGTGACCAGTGGAGTGCCACAAGGATCAGTGCTGGGCCCTCTACTTTTTGTAATTTACATAAATGATTTGAATGCGAGCATAAGAGGTACAGTTA